>NW_008632107.1:0-14441 GCF_000691845.1 Merops nubicus
CTCTTCTTAAATGTCATACACTTGGTGTCTGACCAGCTCTCCAGTCTGCCCAGGTCTCCTGCACTGGGAGCCAGAGGGGTGCTACCTGCTGTCTAGACAACTTTCCTTTCCAAGCTGTGCTGTGGAGTTGGCTCTCACTGAACTCCTGTACTCACCCTGGTGACAGAAGCCTTTAGCTGTACCCCTTGGCACATGAAACAGCTTGTGCAGAAGGCAGCAGTTTCTCAGCTGCTGCTCAGCCTCAGGGCCCCCCGTGCTGCCAGCCAGGCTGCTCTGAGCTGGGCACAGGCAGGGTGCTCGCCCCAGGGTGGCTGTGCTGCTGCTGGGCTCGCCTCCAGCCTCAGAAGAGCTGTCCTTGGGAGGAGCACTAGTGACCGAGCCATGTCCCAGCCAGTCTCAGAGCTCAGACCCACCCACTAGCTAACAAGGGACATTTCTAGCCTCCTCACTAACTATTTTTCCTTCTTTTTTGGTTTAAAAACATAGTTTCGAATAAATGAGTACGGGACGCTCAAGGTGGTGAGTGCTGATAAGACACCTCCCGTGGAAGCTGTCAAGGAGGGTCACACGGAGAAAGATGGGGACACAGAGGTGGCACCCACCAGCAGGGACAATCCCACTGTGGCTCAGGGTAAGGGCACCGTGGTGGCACTGCAGGGGGGGTGCCATCGTCCAGCGGGCGTTCTCTGGTGCAGGCCCTGGGCGAGGCAGACGCCTCCTGCTTCCTGCTCCTCCTCTGCTGCACCCTGTGCCTCAGTGCTCCTCTCCTCCTCACTCAGATGCACCAGAGCAGACCAAGCTGCCCCCAGCAGAAGGCCTGTGCCACTGTGACACCTGTGGCCGGAGACACGTGTCGGACACAGCCCGGGAGGGCCGGGGCTTCTGCAGCGAGCACTGTCACCAGCAGTTCAAAGAGAGGTAAAGGAGGGGACCCTGCTCCACCCAGCTGTGCCTCAGTGCTCCTCTCCTCCTCACTCAGATGCACCAGAGCAGACCAAGCTGCCCCCAGCAGAAGGCCTGTGCCACTGTGACACCTGTGGCCGGAGACACGTGTCGGACACAGCCCGGGAGGGCCGGGGCTTCTGCAGCGAGCACTGTCACCAGCAGTTCAAAGAGAGGTAAAGGAGGGGACCCTGCTCCACCCAGGGCCTCTGCCCTCCCTCCCCTCACCCCTCTGCTCCTGCAGGGGATGCAAGTGCCTCTGTCCCTGGCAGGTGCTGGGGACCCCACTGTTTTCCCTCTCTGCTGTAGGAAGAGTGCCCTGGGGTTGAAGCCTTGTCCCAAGGGCCCGCAACCCAGGAGCCAGATTTTCTCCTGCCCAGCTTGTGGCCTCATAAACACCTACCTGCTGAGCAGGGCTGCAGCAGGGTGTTGCTTCAGTGGGTGCTTCCAGGCTGAGCAGCAGTGGGAGCTGTGGGTCACGAGGGCATTTCCAGCCCCCCTGCTTACTGACGTGTGACTCCTGGGACTCGTTTTGCAGCATCTCTGTATGACTCCGATGCAGCCTCGAGCCCTGCTACAAAACTGAGTTGCCTTTGAGCCATTCCTGGGTTCAGGTTTCTGACACCCAAGCACGTGAGGGTGATTCTGGCCTGTACCCTGGTTCTAACCTCTTGCCCACTTGCCTGTGACGTTGGTCAGGAGGGATGGGGGCACGTGTGGGTAGCTGGAGGGACTGATCCTCCCGCAGCCGCTCCCTTGCCGGCCGTTGGATTTTTTAGGTTTACTCTTCCTTCCTCCATGCAGGTCTGTCATTGTGGAAAACTCTGCCAGCAGCACCAATGCCACTGAAATCCTCAAGCCAGTGAAGAAACGAAAGAGGAAGGACTACCAGAGCCCTTCAGAGGAAGAGTATGAGTCTGAGCAAACGGTAGGAGGAGTGCAGGCAGGGTGTGTGTGTGCTCGTGCCCGTGTCTGTTGGGGTGAAGGTTGGGCTTGGTGATCCTAGGTCATGGTCCTTCCCAACCACAGTGATCCTGTGTCTGGGGCAGGCCGTGGGCCACCCCTTGTATGTGCTGTAGGTATCGAGCTCAGCTGCTCTCTTGAGCCTGGGCCACCAAAGTAAGTGGTGAAGTCAGAGTCTGTGTGATTTGTGTACTGGGGATGGGAGAGGGACTTTGACAAGGCAAGGAAGCTCTGCTTGCCAGCCCTGACTGTAGCAGAACAGCTCCACGTGTGATTAATGCCCCTCAGCACCAAAATCCCCCTCGGGCTCCCAGCATCAGATCCTCTTGGCTGCACATTTCTGGGCCGAGCATCAGTCTAATCATGGTGGTTGCAGAGGCACAGTGTGGCCCTTTGCACCAGTGTGAGGGTAGGAGACAGCCTACACCTCTGCACACACCTCCAGCACGATGAGCTTCTGTTTTGTCTGCTCCCATGTCTAGGAGGAGAAGCAGGAAGAGAGGAAAAGCTCTGCAGGAGACTCTGCTGTCAGCAACCCAGAGAGCGACACGTGGAACGGGAGCCAGCACGGTACGAAGGGGGGGTGGGCAGTGGGCTGAGCGTGTCCACCACGGCTGTGGGGTCCTGCTGTGGGGCTGTGGGGTCCCACTGTGGGGCTGTGGGGTCCCGCTGTGGGGCTGTGGGGTCCCCCTGTGGGGCTGGGCCAGCACTTTGTGCTCCAGCAGAGTCCAACACCCAGGGCAGTGCGCTGGTACACGTTCCTGAAGGCTTGTCAGCTCCTCTGCTTGCCTGATCCTGCTCTCTCTGTCTCTTTCCGTTTCTCTCCTTTCCTCTCTTTCTCTCCGTGGGCAGAGTGCACCCTACAGGCACGGCTGTGCCCTCTCCAGGCACTGTGCAGGGCTTCCTGGTCCCTCCCCTGGGGGCTGAGTTTGTTCCTTGCTGGTGGATGCCGTGTTGCCCCGAGGGGCCCCCTCCTGAGCAGTCCCCTGCCCGTGCCAGGGCTGGCTTTGCCCCCTGCTTTGGATGGTCTCATGGGGAACTTGCCTCACCTGATGGGGAGCTCACAAGTTTGGGGGCTGCTCCTGTAGGTCTGGCACTGCTGAAGCTGGTTAATTGGGGTTGTCTCACCTTGTGGGGATCTGTTCCTGGACTGTATCAGAGGAGATCTCAAATGCAGAGCTGTCATCACAGAGGGGAAGGAGACAAGCTGAGGGGTGCAGTGGTTCCTTGTCTGGCTTTTCCCTGCGGTGTGATGGGGGTAGGGAGGAAGGAAAACTTGGAGAAAATACTAAAAATAAATGTTTATGGGAAACCTTTTGTCTTTGAATAATGAAACTAGTTTTAAAATGAAACTGTTGCAGCTTCATGCTCCTCTCCATAGCTGAATGCAGGGACAGTAGCAGGGGCCAGATGTCCTTAAGCCTTGATGTTACACCGAGGTACCCACTATTAAAAAGGGATCTACTCCTCACTTGCCACGTCCTTTTCTCTACAGTCTGAGCCCAGAGTGTGTAACCTTCCCTGCTGCATACAAGTAAGCAGTGCTGAGCCTTGTGATTTCAGCATTTTCTTTTCTCTTGGTTGAGAAGTACATCAGCAAAGAGCATACGGCGTGGACACTTCAGTGCAGCAGTCTGTGTGCACCCCCTCTCTAGTGTGTTTGTCATTCTCCAGAACTGCAGAGCTTGTACTGATGGATTCCCCAAACATGCCTGCCACTTTTTTTGATGTCCCAAAATGTTTGTCACTCTGAAGTATTAGCAAAGCACTTGGGTTAGTGGCGTTGGTCACTGGAGCTCCACTTTTTCTTTTGCAAGTTCCTATTTTTTCCGTTTCCACTTCCCCTAAGTGGGGAGGAAGGAGCTGGTCTGATTTGCTTGTTTCTGGCTTGCCCTGCCCAAGGCTTTCTGCCATGGCTGATCTGTAGCTGTGTTGGAATTCAGTGCTGGAACAGGCACAGCCCTCCTGGAGTCCCTTCAGGCACTGAGAGGCAGGGAGAGAAAGCAGCTGGAGAGCAGGAGGCTGGGGTTGAGCCTCATGTGCAAAGGGGCAGAGTCATGAGGGAGGACTGTGAAGAGGTGATGCTGTCACCTTTGCTTGGATACCATAAGGGTAAATACATCTCTAGGGCATCCAGGTGTGCCAGGGGGGCTCAGGTGGTTGTCTCAGAGCAGGGAGCAGAGCTGGTTCCTCTGGAGCAGTGGTGGCAGGTGAGCCCACTGCTGCTGTGACTGGCTGGGAGTGATTCCCACACCTCTGGATGGATCCCACGAGCTGCCCCAGATCCGCCAGTGCTGTGGCCATGTGGGATGTGCTGGCTGGAGGAGGACTGGTTGCAGAGGTGCCCTGATGCTCTGCACAGGATGCTTTGTCCCTCTGGCTCCTCGGGTGCCTTGCTAGAGCACTGCACAGCGCCGGGACGTGCGGGTGGTGCTGAGAGAGGAGCCCCCTCGGCCCCGTCCTCCCGGGACAGCTGGCTGGGTCTGCTGGAGCAGGGGCTCTGGCAGGATGGTGCTGAGCTCGGCGGGGTGTCGGGCTGGAGCAGACCCTCAGCAGGGCTCTTGTGTGTGCGTTTGTGCTGCGCTCAGGTGCCAGTGAGGAGAAGAAAGAAGGCTGGTCTTGGGCGTCCTACCTGGAGGAGCAGAAAGCTGTCGCTGCCCCTTTAGATCTCTTCCAGGATGTGAGTTGGGATTTTCCTGTCTTTTTCCCTCTTTGATCTTTGCTTTCCTTTCCCTTTTTTTTCCCACCCCTCCTCCTTCTCCTCTCTTCCTTGCTGCCCTGTTTTGTGGGACTCTGAGTGATAAGCAAGCTCCTGTCTTCACCAGGAGGTGACCAGTCAGCCTCCAGTTTTGGTTTGCCCCGAGTCCTGCTCCCCAGCAGGGTGCTGTGCCCCATTCCAAGCACCCCACATTTGCCTGGGACGTCCCTGTGGCTCTGGCAGGGTGGTGGAGCCTTTCCAGCCCTTCCTTGAAGCTGGGTGTGGGTTCTCCTGAGGCCATGTTGCTGTGCTGTGCCCCTGCTCCCAGGAGTCTGACTGCCAGAGTGCAAGAGGAGCCAGGGCTGGGCCCCAGTCTCCCTGGCTGTGGCTGTTGGCCCAGGGACACCCTGCCCGGCCAGTGGCAAGAGATGTGAACCCACAAGGAGGTGGGAGAATGTGTTTTTCTGTGGGAAAGGAATTAAAACTTGGATGACAACCTAACCAGTAGCCCACATTCTCCTGGTCCCAGCAGGTCCTGACGGTTGCTCCTTGGGACAGTTCCAGACCCAGCCACCTGTGCTGGTTTTTACAGTGTAGTTTAATTTTTGTTTCCAGTACCAAGTAGCTTCCCAGCACAAGAATGGCTTTAAAGTGGGGATGAAGCTGGAGGGGATCGATCCGCAGCACCCGTCCATGTACTTCATCCTGACCGTGGCTGAGGTGAGGTGCCCCTTCCTCCCACCTTCCCTGCGTCCTCCTCGCCCAGGCTGCAGCAGGAGGCTCTGTGGGAGGGGAGGGGACAGGCCCTGGGCCCTCGTCTGCGTGTCATCCTGTGAGATGAGCTGGTGCTCCAGCACCTCATGGAGCCAGCGGGGAGTTTCCTTCCACTCCGCAGGGACAGGAGGCAGAGCCTGGCTGGTCTCTCCTCAACGCTGACAGAGCTGGGCCGTGGGGGGAAAGACTGTGGGGATGGCAGCAGCTTCTTACCTTTGAGCTGTCACCTCTCGGGCAGGTCTGAGCCCTTGAGCTGGAGGGTGTGGGGGTACCCCATTGCTCATCCTTGTGTCTGTGGGGCTCTCCACTCGGCCGTGTGGCAGCTGGAGCAGCCCTGCAGCGCTCCCCGGGCAGAGCAGCCGTACCACAGTGCCTGCTGTGCCTGCTGCCAGAGAGATTTCACCCAGGCCGCATACCCCTGAGCTAAAACCCCTCTGCCAGCATCTCCCCGGGGTGCAGGAAGGGGAACTGGGACACTTGCTGGGCCCAGCAAGGTGCCCCACCACGGCATCTCCCAGCAGCCTGAACCCCCCTCCTTCGGGCTGGCTGGCGGTGCCTTATTCCGTGCCGGGCACCCGGTCGGACTGGCACGTGCCTCCCGCCTTGGCACTGGCCTGTGACTGACCCTTGGCTCCCCAGGTGTCACGCTGAGGTGGTGTGTGGGAGGGCAGGTGCAGGCGACGCTCGGCCCGGGGCAGCAGGAGGTTTCCATGCCCCTTCCCTTCTGCTGCGTGCGCCTGCACTTCGACGGCTACTCGGAGTGCCACGACTTCTGGCTCAACGCCGACTCCCCCGACATCCACCCCCCGGGCTGGGTCGAGGAGACGGGGCACAAACTCCAGCCCCCGAAAGGTAAGGGGCTGCCAGCCCGGGCGGCGGGGCCCTGCGGAGGGAGGGGGGCGAGTGCTGGGTGCCCAGGTGTAGAGCTGGAGGTGGGGACAGGGCGAGCTCTCCGTGGGGCTGGGCGTGGCCTCCCAACCTCCTGGCTGCTCTCCGTGAACTCGCCGCTCTCATTTCTCTTCCTGAGGGGTTGTAGGTTATAAGGAAGAAGAATTCAGCTGGACGAACTACCTGAAGTTAACAAAAGCTCAGGCAGCTCCTAAGCAGCTCTTCATGGTCCGAAACGCTGTGAGTAGCAGCTGCTCCTTCCTGCCGGGTGTGACTTCTTCCCTCCAGCTGAGCAGAATCCCTCCACCAGTGCTGGGCTTTTCTCTGCCCTCCCCACAGGGCAGGGGGCCAGGGGAGGGTGCTGCTGGCACTGCCTGAAGAGGTGTGGCGTGCTTTGCCGCTGGGAGCCTGTAGCTTGGACACTAGTTTGGTGTGCCCCAAACTGGCGTTGGTCTGATTCACTGTTTCATCCAGATCAGTCTCATGGACAGTTAAATCTGTAGCAAAAGTGCTGGTGAGGAGGGGTGATCTCCACTGTCAGCAATTATTTTGCCAAAATCCCTCAGTTAATGCTTCATAAGTACAATTATTTTGTCTCTGTTTGGTGTCTCCATTGTTACTGTCACTACCTTTATTTTTCATGTGGCAGCTTGGGCAAGGAAGGTGGGAATATAACAGAGGGTAAAAGGCTGATGATTTCCTTGTCAGCTGCAGAGGAAACTCGACTCATAAATAAGCCTCTCCAAGTTATTCCTTGTGCCTAAACCCTCCTGTCATTGCCACAGCAGTCCCACTAGCGGGTGCGAGGCAGTGGTTTGCACAGATTTGAATCCATGAAATAAAGCCCAGGTGGGATGAAAGGCTCCATCCCAGCTCCTCCTGCCAAGCCTGGGGCATTGGACACTGCGAACACTGGAGGGCTGAGACCACAAACAAGTGTTTTGTGACAAAATCTGAATTTGTGTAAGTTGGAGGCTGGCTTTGTCTTGGAGGTTACTGCTTAGAGAAGCTCCTGAGAGTGTGAAGACTTCTTCTCTTTCTTTGTGTGGCCAAGCTGAGCTACTTTCTGTCTGCCTCTTTTCCTGCTTGCACAGCAGGGCGCTGCCTTTCTGGAATCCTGAGTGGGCCTGTGCCTGCCTGGAGGCCAGGGAGGGTCTGGGTTTGGGAGGACTTGGGCAGATGCCTCCTCGCAGCGGGCAGGGGAGGTGGTGAGAAGGGCAGTGGGACCACAGGTCTGAAAGAAACCTGCCCCTCTCTCCTCCCAGCACGAGGTTTCTCCAGGCTTTGAGGTCGGCATGAAGCTCGAAGCTGTGGACCGCATGAACCCTTCCCTGATCTGTGTTGCCACAGTGACTGACGTGGTGGACAATCGTTTTCTGGTGCACTTTGACAACTGGGATGATACTTACGACTACTGGTAAGTGCCCAGAGGCTCCTGGGGTGCCAGTGCTGGGGAGACACCCTGCCACTGCTTCAGCAAGAGGGATGGGGTGCTCAGGAAGAGGTGGGACAATGCCAGCACAGACAGGCTGCCAGTGGTGCATGAGGCAGAGAGTCACCTGCCTGTGCTGGGGCAGTTTCTGGCTGCTCCTCACTCTGGCAGCTACCTGCCCTGTCCCTGGGCAGACCTGCAAAGCAGCAGCACTGGGTGCGTTCAGGGGGAAGGGTTGTGTGAAGGTTGCATCATGCATGAAGGTTGAAGACTTTGGGTTCTGCAGGGGCCTTTGCTGGGGGTGCCAACAAGTGGCCTGCCCCGGGCCCCTGCAGCCCGTGCTGTCTGTGGTGAGCAGGGTGTCTCAGCCTGGTGTAAGAGCTTGGGTGTGTTTCCTAGGTGTGACCCCAGCAGTCCCTACATCCACCCCGTGGGATGGTGTCAGGAGCATGGCAAACCCCTCACACCTCCTCAAGGTGAGTCTGGCCTGGGGGTGCAGCCTGCCCGGTGTGTGCCCTTGGGGACAGGCTTCCCCGGGTGGCGTGGGGGGCCTGGGGGTGCAGATCCCGTGGCCACCACTGTCTGCAGGCCTGGGCAGTCTCCTTCAGCAAGGCCACAGCCAGGGAGGTGGCAAGCTCCTGCTGAGGCTCCTGTACATGTGTTCAGGTGCAACGTGGTGGTTGAGTCAGGGTGAGTGGAGACATGAGGACTCAAGCTCTCTGTGCAGGCCCAGGTGTTTCTGCTTCCTTGGAACCTGGATTTCATGGTCCATGAGGAAATAGCAGCACTTCTTGATGTCTCTGAGGTTCCCATTTGCCTGGCAGAGACTTGGTTGGTCCTTCAAGGCAGTAGGATGTTCTGGGGTACTTGCTGCCCTCCTGCAGGCGGGTCTCACCTTCTGCATCTTCCCCTTTCTAGATTATCCTGACCCCGACAACTTCACCTGGGAGAAGTACTTAGAGGAAACTGGAGCATCTGCTGTCCCAGCTTGGGCCTTTAAAGTGGTGAGTGCTCCATCATCTGCTGCACTGTGCCTGGCAGGCCTTTGCTTTTGGGAAGAGCCAGGGGATGTTCAGTACGCTCCTGCCACAGGCCTGGGGCTCAGCTTTACCCTCAAGGTTCAGAAGTCAGAGCTATGCTGGACAGGTAGTTCAAAACTGGGAAAAATGGGCAGTATGCCCATCCCCTGGGCCAGACAGGAGCCAGGCATCACTGATGCTTGCCTGATAGTTGCCTCCAACTGCAGCAACAGCAGCTGTGTCCAGCCAAGCGTGGCTGCAATATAAATCCCCAAAATGTGTCTCTGGCACAGCTTTGCCATCTTGTGAGAGCACAGCTCAGACCCGGGAGGCCTGTCCCTGCTCTCTCCTGTTGCCTCTGCGGGCAGGGCTGGCTCCTCCTCGGGCAGGCCCGGGCTGGGAGCTGGGCTTGGGGAGCCCATGCTGCTGGGAGAGCTGCCCGGGGGCACTGGAGCCCCAGGCACAACCCTGCTCCCCACTGACCCGGGTTCCTCCCGGCCCCAGCGCCCACCCCACGGCTTCCTGGTCAACATGAAGCTGGAGGCAGTGGACAGGAGGACTCCTTCCTTCATCCGAGTGGCCAGCGTGGAGGACGTGGAAGATCACAGGATAAAGGTGGGTGCTGGAGCCTCGGTGCTGAGCCTGTGCCCAGGCTTGGTGCTGCCCTTCCTGTCTCAGTCCCAGCTGCAGTGGCACAGGGTGGGGAGGTCTGGGGAAGCACACTCTGCAGAGCTTGGCAGGTCCAGAGCCTGGCTCCAGGAGTGGAGGAGAGCCTTATGCTGGCTGCAGTTTGTCTTGCTGTCAGCTTGGAGGGCTCCAGAGCTTCCCAGGGAGGTGCCCTGGGGTTTGAAGGGTGACTGCTCTGCTTGTCTCCCCAGATCCATTTTGATGGCTGGAGCCACGTCTATGATTTCTGGATTGATGTGGATCATCCAGACATCCACCCCATAGGCTGGTGCTCAAAAACTGGACACCCACTGCAGCCTCCTCTCAGTAAGTCCTGTGCCTGGGTCAGGCCCTCATCCCAGGGCCCAAGAGTGCCAGCTGCCCACGGTCACCACTGCCTGCTCGGGCACAGGGGTGGCAGGGTGGGTGCTGGTGAGGATGGGCTGGGAGGAAGGGCCTCTCCATGGAGCTGTCAGTTGGAAGAGGCCTCCCTGTGTGGTGCAGGTGGGGAGCCCAGAGCCCTGGATCTCTCTGGGACTGAAGCTCTGACGATCTCTCTCCTTTTCCTTCTCTTGTCTAGGGCCAAAGGAACCAGCCTCCTCTGCCCAAGGGGGCTGCCCCACCCTGGGCTGCAAGAGCATCCCTCACACCAAGAGCTCCAAGTACAGCTTTCACCACAGGTGAGCTCCTCAGCGGGGCACAGCCTCCCTGCCAGCCAGGCTGGCCCTTCCTCTGCACCCCTCACCTCGCCAGCACCCAGCCCCTCCCTGCACCCACCCCACGCTGAGCTCTGCCCCCGCTTAGGGGCAGCCCTGGCTCTCCCCAGGCCAGGCCCCAAGGCAACCCAGAGCTGGTGGCTGGTGTAACTCCTGTGAGCTCCTGCTCAGCACCCAGAGCCCCCGGGGGTGCCCTGTGTGCCCACCTGCCCGTGGGGACCTAGGACTGTGTAGGACACAGTGCTTCTAAGATGCTGTTCACTGATGGCAGCTTCGAGGGTGATGTTCCTCCTGCTCCCCATGGATGCCTCTCACTTTGTTGTTGATGGAGAGCTGGGAAATCAGAAGCAGCAGTGCACGACCCCCAGCTCGGTGCATCGCTGGCGTGGCCTTTCCCAGGGGAAGCCAGGCAGGGTAGTGCTGAGCCCAGCGCGACAGGCGTGGTGGGGCGTCTGGGAGGATGGGGAGGGCAGGTCTGGCACCCAGAGCTTTCCTCTGCTGGCCACACTCGTGACACTTGCTTCTTCCTCAGTCTGAGGCTAGACTGGCTGCCTGTGGGGGCAAGGAGGACTCTGTCAACACCTGCTTGACCAGCACTGGGGTGACTTGCCCACAGGGTGGCTGTGAGGGCAGTGGGGACGGTGCGTGTGTAGCTGGAGGTGCTGGGGTGCCCTGCCCTCGCCCCGGGAGTCTGCTCAGCACATCTTCACTCTGCTGTCTGCGGCCAGGCCCACGGCGTGCCGTGCTGGGAGGCGGAGGGGCGGCCCTGCTCTGAGCTGGCTCCAACGCTTGCCTCCCCTCTGTTCTCCAGGAAGTGCCCCACGCCGGGTTGCGATGGGTCAGGACACGTGACGGGGAGATTCACGGCCCATTACTGCCTCTCAGGGTGCCCGCTGGCGGAGAAGAACCAGGGCAGGCTGAAGGCAGACCTGTCCGACACCGAGGCCTCGGCTCGCAAGAGGAACCTGATGTTCCCCCAGCGCAAGAAGTCTCGGCACCACGGGAGGTAGGGGCCAGCCCGGGAGCCCTGTGCCACAGCTGCCACCCCCGGGAGGGTGCCCAGGCTGGAGAGGCTCTGACCACGGGGGAAGGTGGCTGCTGGCAGCTGGCGTTCCTCCTCCCAGCTCCTGGGGCACCTCTCTTTTTCCTTCCTGTGTTTTGTGCCCTTTGGGCCAGGGTCTGGGAGGCAATCCTTGCCCCCCCTGCCAAGGTGTGGTGAGGAGCAGGGCCCTTGGGCCAGTCCCAGCCCAGTTGGCAATCAATCTTCCTGTCTCTTTAGAGGGCGGCCTCCAAAGTACCGGAAGATCCAGCAGGAAGACTTCCAGAGTAAGTGCTGTGGCAGGGCTCGGGGAGCGGGGGGTGGCTGCTGGAGGCAGGGCTCCCTTGGCTCCCCCAGACCTCAGGCAGGTCAGCACTGCTGGGGGGCTTGTGATCCACTGCCAAGGTTGGCTATCTGACAAGGAACGTCCCTGCCTTTGACCAGAGCTCTGCTAGGTCCCTAGCATGTCTCCTGCTCTGTCTGTGAGTCTTGGAGGGCTGTAGGGTGGGAGTTAGGATCTTCTCCCCAAGGCAGTGCGTTTTCCCCAGTGCTTTGTCCCCTTCAGACACGGGTGCTGTGCCTGCATCCTGTGGCTGCCATCCCCAAAATATCAGGGTGGTTGTGAAGTGCCAGGTGATTGCTGCGGCACAGAAAATGGTGCTGAACGGTTTGCTTGGCATTTAGTTCTGGTGACAGACATAAGATGATGACTGACGTGTGTTCTAGCCAGCGTCATTTTCACCATGGGCTGTCCTGCTGCCTTCCCCAGCACCGGGGGTGAGTGAAGAGGATCAGTTCTTAGAAGCCATCCTTGACACCTTGGAGCAGAGAGGAAGGGAAAAGCTTTGCTAAAAACATGAAGTGAATCATTTTGGATGTCATTCTGGTTGAAATTTGACATTGAAATGTAGTTCAGTGTGGAAAATGAATGACTGAAGGTGGTGAGAACAAGGCAAAGCCAAGCTTGTCTCTAAGCATCTTCCCTCACCATCCCCAGTCCCACCAAACTCAACACTTGGATGCACTGATAACCTGTTAATTCCAGGGACAGCCACTAGCTCTTGATACCTGGACCTCTAACATCATCCACTGCCAGTCCTGGGCCCTCCC
This sequence comes from Merops nubicus, assembly GCF_000691845.1. Classification (NCBI taxonomy): domain Eukaryota; kingdom Metazoa; phylum Chordata; class Aves; order Coraciiformes; family Meropidae; genus Merops; species Merops nubicus. The sequence continues at coordinate 12,248 of NW_008632107.1, forward strand.
CTGAAGAGAGCCCTCCCCGAGGCCTGCAGGACACGATGGGATGTCCTCGTGCTTGCACCTGGTAACACACCTTGCACTTGTGTTGCAGCCATTTCCTCAGACAACATGCACCAGTCGCTCTTCATGTCCGCCCTGTCTGCTCACCCCGACCGCTCCCTGGCGCTCTGCTGGGAGCAGCACTGCAAACTCCTGCCAGGGGTGGCTGGCATCACGGCCACCACGGTGGCCAAGTGGACCATTGATGAGGTGAGGTGGTGTTGGAGACTGCGTGCTGATTCCTCCCAACCCCCCGGCACGGCTGGGAGCCCCCTGCACAGAGGTGCCTCAGTGGCCACTGCCTTGGGCTAGCCAGGAGTTCTGCTGGACACCCCTGTGGGGTGACGTGGGGAGAGCTGCTCCTGGGGAGCACGTGCAGGACTACCAGGTTGCTGCTTGGCTTGAGTGTGCCAGCAGCCCTGGTGGGGAGGGGGAGGTGGGCAGCGGGCTCTCCGTTTGGCACACCCCAGTTCTCAGGGAAGCTTCAGCTTTGCCAAGTTAAAAAATGAAGCCACGGGCGGTGCAGACGGGCAGTCGCTTCCCTGTTGCTCTGAAAGAGGAGCCTTTACCTCGGATTCTTCATCATCACCTTCACCCACTTTCTTGGGCATCTATGGTGGCCCCTTTCTCAAGGCCTGGGTAGCTGGAAGTGGCACCAGCCCCAGCAGCCAGCCCTGCCTGGTGCCCTGTGTGACCCTCCTGTGCCTGCCCCTCGGCAGGGATCGTCTCAGGCAGGAGAGGAAGCTGCTGTAGCATTTGCTGCCTGGGGCTGGAGGAGGCCAGCACTGCTGCCTGGCCCGAGGCTGGTCTCTGGGCATGGGAGGGTGCTGCAGCTGCAGCCCTTGTCCTAGCAGCCACGTGTTACCTCACAGGGCACAAAATGCCCCTGTGGAAGTGAGGTGGGCTCCTGGGGGGTATCCAGCTTCTGCCTTGACATTTTTCTCTGTTTCTTCCAAGGTCTTTAGCTTTGTTCAGACTCTGACGGGTTGTGAGGACCAAGCCAAGCTCTTCAAGGACGAGGTGAGAAGGGTTGGAGGCTGAGTGCAGGTGGCCAAGGGCAGCTGTTTGCCAGCAGGGCGAGGAGGAATTGGCCCATGGCCTTCCTGCACCACATTGCTGCTGAGTGCTGGGAGCACGTGCAGGATCTGGCAGTGAGCCCACCCTGCCCTGGGGGCAGCACCCCACTGCGTCCCAGTGTGCAGCTCTCTGCCCCTGCAGGCGTGGTGGTGGGAGGGGAGGTGCTGACCCCCAGGGAGCTGTCCTGTCCTGTTCTCCTGGCGTGGGTGAGGGAGGGCCCCTCTGAGGAGGCTACGATGGGGAGGTGGGGGGAGGATGGAGCTGCAGCCTTATAGCACCATCACCTCCTGAGGCAAGGTGCTTGCTCCTCACCCATTCCTCCTTCCCCCTCTGTCCCCTCGCCAGTGCAGCAGCTTGGTGCTGTTGCTCTCTGTCAGCCAGGCTCATTTTAGACCCCTCTGGAGAGCTGCACGGAGGGGCTGCTTCCCATACACCCAGGGCACACAGCCAGTGTCCCAGCCTCCCAGGAATGGGCCCCTGTGCTCTAAGGGTGCTCAGGCACACAGAGCTGAGCTGGGGGCAGCCTCTGCTCGTGCCAGGACCTGGAGCAGGGCACGGATGAGTGTTTGCCTGGAGCAGGAGTCCCGCTGGCTGTGTGCTGTGCCCTTGGGCTCTGGTGCAGAAGCCTGGGGCAGCTGCAGTGTGAGCTCTGGGGGTGGTCCCTGGAAGAGCCTTTCCTCATCTCCACCCCGTTCCTGGGCGCGCGAGCTCCCGGCTGCGGCTCCTCTGGGGCAGCCTGTGGGCATCCCTTGCCCTGCTCCCTGGCATCAGCTGGGGCAGCTGGCTGAGGGCGAGCGTGACTGTGCCCGTCGCCGGGTGGTGCCCGTGCTGGCTGTCCCTAGGGGGTGTCACCCGGGGTCCTGTGAGTGCCTCTGTCCCTGCTCTGCAGATGATCGACGGCGAGGCGTTCCTCCTGCTGACGCAGGCTGACATCGTCAAGATCATGAGCGTCAAGCTGGGCCCAGCCCTCAAGATCTACAACGCCATCCTCATGTTCAAGAACGCCGACGACACCTTAAAGTGACTTTTCTTGGCCCTCTGGGGACCCTCCTTCAGCACCGGTGCTGCCAAACTGGCTGGT
>NW_008632107.1:14747-15100 GCF_000691845.1 Merops nubicus
GCTGGGAGATTATGATTTAGGTTTTTGTTCCCTTAATGTGCTCCTCTGGAGGGGCTTGATGCTGCCATCGTTTCCAAGGGGTGCTCTCGAGGAGCTTCTGTCCCTCTGCCTTTTTCTCTGAATTCTTTTGAGTTTCCATTTTAAGGCCAAATGATGGCTTGGCTTTGCCCCTTCCCTGTACTGGGAACCAGTGGCCCAGCTCTTGCTCCTTATAGGGAGCAACGTGTCCTGGCTGCTGCTCTGCCCACGATCAGCACCTGTATTTTATGCCTCTTGACTGTAATGCAGCAGCCCCGGGGCCCCCCGGAGCCAAGGCTGGGTGGGTGCAGAACAAGCTCCATTGGCTGGATAGA
>NW_008632107.1:15137-18781 GCF_000691845.1 Merops nubicus
ATGTCTGGGAGAAAGGATGCTTGGTGAGCTTCTTCCCCCTGCAGCAACTACAAAACCCTCTGCGAAGCAGAGCTGGGCCCTCTTTGGTCCACATATTGGGAGCAAGGCCCTTTCCAGGGCAGAGAGAGCCACCAAGGGCAAGAAGGGTCCATTCCTCCCTAGGCACATCCCCTCGCTTCTGAAGGCCTTCCTGAGTTAGCCACAGAATGGCAGGGACTGGAAGGGACCTCTGGAGATCATCTAGTCCAACCCTGCGTTGGCTGACTTGATCCTGCCAAGCTGCCTTCTCCATGGTTTTTGCCCTCCCAAGGCCCCCAGGGTTTGTAGTCTTAAGAGCAGGATCCTCTTCTGTCCCTGGATTCTTTACCACCAGCTCTGAAACAAATTCAGCAGTGCACTGGCTTTATTCTGTCCTTTTGTACTAAAAAGCACCTTTTCAACCAGGGTGCAGGCGCTTTGGGAAAGCCCATGTAGCCCTGTCCCTTGTGATGGAGGAGAGGACGAGCAGGCCAGGACTGCAGATCCAGGACAGCCAGCATGCCAGGGTGGTCCTGGCAGAGTCCCAGGCCCTTCTGATAGTCCCTGGTAGTGCCTGCTGGTGTCACCCCCTGTGCACGCCTGCTGTGGGTGCTGTTGGAGCAGAGGTGTGGCAGTGCAGTGCTGGAGGGAGGCCACCTGCCCTCTAGGCTCTCTAGAGTCTGCAGAGATGGATCCAAGTCCCACATCCACTTTCTTTCCTTCTCGAGAATGACACACCAGTAGCAAAACAATTTTTCCCCCTTTCCCAGTGCCCAGAGACAGGGATGAAGGGACCTGAGCAAGTGCACCAGCAAAGTGTCCTGGAGCAGCGCTGCCTTGGGAGCCTGTCACACACGTTCTCAGCTTCCCGAGGAAATGTAGCATTTTGACTCTTTGTTGTTGGATATTTGGGGTCACATCTGACCTGCTTGTGAGATGTCTGCCGCTCGCTCTTCTCACAGGACTTGGAACTAGTCCATGTGTTTGTTTTGTCAGTGCTTGGCTTTGATTTAGGCAGTTCTCCCTCCTTTTCTTTTTTATCTTTTTCATCTTTTCGAGCACTGCATCGTGTCCAGCTGTGGAGAGAGGGGGAGCAGGAAGGAACAGGCATGTCCCTGGGCTCACAGTCACTCCCCAAAGTCACTCTTGATGTGCAGTGAATGGTCCTGAAGTTGGTCTCTTCATTTGGTAAGGAGTCTCTGGGCCAGTGTCTGCTGGGGGAGAAGAGGAGGAGCCCTGGGACCTTCAGCTGTGAGAGTGTGTGAACGGTGCTGGTGTGATCTGGAATGGAGCAGAGCCCTTGCACGGGACACGATTACTGAGCTTGTAAGGAAACATCTTGTGAGAGCATCCTGTTCTCATCTGCTCCATTCCCCTGCTGAGTCCTCCCTCCTGTTGGGGAAGGGCCTGTCGCTGGCTGCTAGGAGAGGAGCTGCTGCCCGGGTGTCAGGTCTGAAGCTAGCGTGACGGATGGAGCCTTGCCTCTCGTAGGGCTGCCCTGGAGAGCACAGGTGGTGCTGGGTTCAGAAGGTCCCTGCTGAAGGGGAAGAGGAACCAGGAGCCAAGCCACGGCTGGCCCGCAGGATTGGGTGTGAGCAACACCACCAGCTCCTGCCCTGTGCTGGGTGCAGTGGGGCCGGGCTCTGCCTGGGCACTGCTGAGGCAGGCAGCGGTGTGTGCTCCAGACTGTGCCAGCCACGGGCACCAGCAGGAGGCTGTGACCACGGGGCCCTGCCTTGCTGGGCTCTTGACCCCCCTCAGAGAGAGCGGATGAGCTGGGTGGGACCGGAGCTGGGCCCTGGGCTGTGCTGGCTCAGGGGGGCCCTGGAGGAGCAGGAGCAGGATCAGGAGCCCCCCGGGCAGGCCGAGGGGACACACCGGAGCCTGTGCGCTCGCTCGCCGTCCAGGCGTCGGGTCGTCGGCCTCTTGCTGACTGGGCCCCTTGAGGACAAAGCTGCTGGAGTCATCTGGGGGAGAGCACCACAGGGTTTATAGGCGGTCAGGGGCCAGTCGCTGCTCCAGCTTGTAACCTCCTTCCCGTTTCCTTTCCAAGGAGCCTGAACCCGGCCTGTGTGGGGCCTTTGTGGGACACCGTGACGCCGTTTCCCCTGCTGTGTCCCCTGTGGCTGTGGTGGTCTCTTGTGGCTGTGCAGGCAGCAGGCTCTGGTTCCAGGCTCTCAGACAATGGGTGGTCCCTGAGCAGAAGTTGTCTGTGATCCTGGCTGGAAGGCAGGAGAAGGAAGGCTTGCTGTGCCCTTGGCAGGTCCTCCATCCCCACAGAGCGTAGCTTGAGAGGCCCCCCTCGGGGAGCATCAGGGGCAGCTGTGACCAAGGCAGAAGCACCACAGTTTTTCATCCTTCCCCTGTTGCCTGACCAAACTCCTCAGAGGGATGTGTGCTGAGGGAGAGGATGATGGGGCAGAGCCTGGCCTCCAGGCTCCTCTCTGGGGTCTTCCCGAGAGATGCGGCTGCAGCCAAAGTTTCAAAGTCGATGAATTTTACAAATCAAATGAGGGGTTTGGGGTGGGAGCCCCCAAGCCTGTGCTGCGGCCGTTCCTGCCCCGCTGCTGCAGATGGTGTTGGGAGGGCTTAGCTGGAGCTGTGGGAGATGTCCCACCCCCTGCTCCAGCCTCGGGCACAGGGTGTCTTCTTGGGCAGCTGGTCTGCAGGTGACTGGGAGCGTGGGGGCAGCCGGCGCCTCTCGGGAGGGTGTTTCTCCCTCCCTGTGGAAGTGGGCAGCACCGTGACACTGTGAGGCCAGGGACCCCAATTCTGTGAGAGCAGCCAGGCTGGAGCTCAGCGAGGAGGGCAGCCACGCCTGCCCTGCTAGAGCACAGCTGCTTTCCTCCAGGGATTTCCTTCTCGATGAAAAAACACTTTTAGAAGGGAAAAACCCTGCAGATTTTCTAGGAGGGTTGAGGGCTTAGGGCAGCTGCCACCTGCAGGGGCAAGCCCGGGGACATGCGTGCAGTGAGGGGCATGGGAGAAGAGGAGGGAGCCACGAGAGGGATGTGACTCGGCCACTTCTGCTCCTCTGTTCCTCCCTCCTTGACCTCTGGGAGGGGACGCCTTGGTGCAGAGGTGAGGGGGAGACCCGAGGGTTGTGGCCTGGCTCCCTCCCTCCAATCCACCCCTTCCCTCTGGGGCCTGAGACTCGCGTGTCCTTGGAGGGAGAGGGCAGGGGTGTGTTTTGGAAGGAGCCTGATTCTGATAACAGAAACTTTTTTGCACTTTCATTCATTTTGCACTTGTTTTTAATTTATTTTTTTCTGCTTTTTTGATATTCACACCTCCTCTTTGTGTTTTCATAACAAAAATACTTCTGTTGTAGCCAGTGAAGCTATTCTGGAACTTCGTGTCCTGAGTATACAGAGGTTTAAAGGTCCTATATATATAAATTTACATCTGTATAAAAGTAAATTTATATATATAGAGCACGGTGTGATGTGTTTCGTCAGTGTTTTAAAGTAATAAACGAATGTGAGCAATGGAAGCCTGTGAGCTGGACACGGGTCATTCAGCTCTGCTGCCTCCCCGGGAGAGTTGCTTGACCCACTGGGGGCAGGAGAGACACGGGGGGGCGGGGGGGCTGCGTGCCTCTGGGGGTCTCCCCAAAGCCCACCCGG
>NW_008632107.1:18896-23844 GCF_000691845.1 Merops nubicus
AGCAGCCCCAGCAGCAGCAGGACCACGGCCCCCAGGGCCAGGTGCACCACGTTGCTCCAGGTGTAATCTGCAGGGCACAGGAAGGGGCCGTCGCTGGGGACCCCTGGGGGGAGCCCCCGGGGAGCTGCCAGCCTAAAGGAGTCCCGGGGGGGCAACCCAAGGGGATGGAAGAGCCCGTGGGGCAAAGGGGCACGTCTGGACGCGGGGGAGCTCCAGGGCTAAAGAGGGATCAAAGGAGGTTCTTAGGGAGCAAAGGGACCCCCAAGGGCACCCGATGGCTCTACCCCCCACATCCCTGCCCCTTGGGACACCCCCTTCCCACAGGCTCTGACCAGTGCCAGCAGAGACAGGGATGGGGACAGGAACATGGACCTTGCCCAACCCACCTCTGCGAGCCAGATGGTGCCACGGGGCTGCAACAAGAGTGTCTTTGTAAACTAAAGACTGAAGACTACACCTCTTCTTAGAGTCCCACCAAACCCCTCAGAAAAAGAAGACTTGAACCTCTATCTCCGACTCCCAAAGCTGGGAGTTTCTCTTAAACTATTCTCTGAGCATCCCCAACTAAACTACCCATGAAATAAGCCTTGCACCAGCTCCAGCACAACGTTAATGATAACCCCCATCCCACCACCAAAGCCATGCCCAGCCCACACAAACAGAACCCAGCCACACCACCAAAGTCCACTCAAGGAGCAAACACACCCCCACCATCAACAGTAATCACCCCAAACTTCCAACACTCCCCGAGACCCCCAATCACCACCCCAAAAACAAGCAGTGAAACGAAACCTGCTCCATACCCCCAAACATGTCAGTCTCCTCCAGCCTCCAGGAAGGGATCGGCCGCCCAGGACACAGGATAAAGGGAACTACTGACACCCCCCCAGACCATAAACAACACCAACGCCACAGGAGCGATCCCTCAACTCAGCAGCCACTCATAACAGACACCCGAAAACATGGTGAAGGATTAGATGCAACCACCAACCTTCTAAAACAAACCACAGTCCTAGAAAAAGTACAAAATGGGCTGGTAGGTGCAGGCACAACCCCACCACTAGCAGCCTAGAGACCCTGGGTCTATAGGGTCCACAGCTCATCTGTAAGGTCCCCAAAGAGCTGGCAAGGCTCAAAAACATCTGAAGGAAGCTGTAATCTGCTTGGCCCCCTAGGACAGCTGCTTTCTGCCACCTCACAGACATCCTCTTTTCTAGTTCCCCCAGGATGTGGCAGACACCAGGGAGGAAGAGAACAGCAGAATGTGGTGGGGGGGATGTCTCACCTCTCACCACCAAATCCACGGGCTCGCTGGCAGCAGACCATTCCAGAGAAGAATTCTTCATGAAGCACTGGCAGCTGTAGCGGCCACTGTCGCCCGTCTGCACGTGGGAGAGGTTGAAATAATCCCATTCCTTTGAGAGTATGCTGAGGACTTCCATCCGGCCCTCCAGCTGCAGGAAACAGCCGGCCTTGGGGTGTGTGATGGTGCAATGGAAAGTCACAGAAGCTCCTGCAGTCACCTCATGCCCAGGCAGGACAGAGAGGACAGGTTTGGGGAGATGGAACTCTGCGGGGAGAGGAGAGGGCACAAGAAGGTGTGCAGGGCTTTGACTTGGTGCCAGGAGCCACCGGGACCTCCATGACCCCGCCACCTGGTTCAGGCAGAGGTGAAGATGGTCCCCACCTCTCCAAGACAAGGAAGAGGGGAAAGATCTCTGCCCATCATGTGGCTGGGGAAGCCAAAGTGGCTCTGCTCACCCCCGTGCGGCCGCCTGGCCCAGGGGCAGGTGTGAGGGCACATCACTCACCCCGCACCATGACTTCCAGGGTCTCACTGCGGGCCAGCACGGCGCCTCCACCCATGTAGTGGCAGCTGTAGACACCTTGACACCTTCGTCCTTCTGGGTGGCACTGGAGATGGAGAACTCGGCCCTGCTGCCACGCAGCTCCAGGGCACGGAGCTGGTCGCCGTTCTTGTAGAGCACAAAGTGCCCGTTGTAACACTGGCAACTGCAGCGGATGGTGGTGGAGCCTCCTGGTGGGATCACTCCTGGTGGCTTCAGGAAGATGGAGATGGTGGGGGCACCTGCACAGGGAGAGAGATGCTGCTAGACAGACAGGGAGTCCCCCGGGCCCAGTGGCCCTGCGGTGAGCCTGGAGCCAGCTCCAGGCCCCAGCTCCACACGAGGGTGAGTTTTGTTCCGTGGGGCTGGTGCAGAGTCCTGGGAGATGGGTGGAGGACCAGAGATGTGTTCAAACTCCTTGTCTACCTCCTTATGATACTCACTTAGTGTAGCTTTACTCTGTGCCACCAGCCAAGCACCTGCAAGAGAAACAGCCCCGTAACACCCCTGTGGAGCCTCCAGATGCCTCATGCCACCCCCTGGGAGCCCGCACTGCCTCTGGCACTCACCAAAGGCCAGCAGGTGGGTCACAGGCAGCATCACGTCCCTCTGGGCTCCCTCTGTCCTCCACTCAAGCAGGGATTCTTCAGAGGAAGGCTTGGGCTGGAGGCACTGAGCAGCTGGGTGGCTCCCTGTGGGTCCTGCTACGCCCTCGTTGCGACAAGCCAACTCCTGTGCCACGGCTTGGGTGTCTGCAACTGCAGGAACAGGGGTGGCTGCACTGAGCTGAGGGTGTCCCAGCTCCCTGCCAGGGCTGGGTGCCCGTGACGACCTGGTCTTGTGACCCTGTGGACGCTGGGAGAGAAGTGATCAGTGGGTTTAGTTTCCCTTTCTTGGCTCTGGTCACTTGATGGGGAAATGGCTTCCCCTCAGCCCATGTGAAATAGGCTGGTGTTTTGCAACTGGGGCGGGGAGAAAAGGCAGCACAGGACTCGTTCTGAGGCCTGGTGAGAAAGCTCGAACAACAAGTGGCATCGTGAAATAGCTCTTTCAATAAGACAGAATGAAAAGAAGGACTACAGATAGCAGGTAAATCCTCCATCCCTTTGGAGCAGGGCACCCCGCTCTCCTGCAGCGCTGCTGGACCTTGGAGAGGTTTTCCCACAGCATGCTGCACGAGCCCCATCTGTGGAGACGTGTCCAGCCTCTGAAGGGGAGTCAGATTTACATGGGATCTCTATTCCTTGTTCTTATTCTGTGTCATTAACCCCAATATTCTATTACTCCATTTGTTGTCAGGCCTTTCTCACCAAGGTGACCTCTGCACTGTGCCATACCCCCCATCATGCCCAGAAGCTCTGCATGGTGCCCCCAGCTGCAGCACAGAGCAGGTGGTGGAGGGGGGAAGGACACTGGGGCCAGCCACAGGTTATGGCTGTGCTCTTCCCCATGGCTGTGGAGCAAGTTTGGTGGCTTCACACAGTGGAAGAGGAGGGGAGTAACCTGGCTTCTCTCAGGGGCTGTTTTGTCCCACCTGGCCTATAGAGGTCTTTCATTGGAGGAGGGACAGCAATATCTCCTACCCCTAGGTCTGGAACCACCCCAAAGGGCCAACCCTCACTCCCCACCCATCCAGGCCTCCCCAGTCCCATGCTGAAGCAACAGCACCCCAAATAACAGCTCGATTCCACTTCTCCTGGAGCCCAGGCTCCAGCCTCCTCAGCTGCCAGCTTTCAAAGTTAAAAAAGTTTCAAAGTTAATTTACTTTATGTAACTCTGAAACTTCTAATTACAGCTTTACAAGTAGGTTACTAACTGTAGCAGTGAGGGTTGGCCAGTGGTGTCCACAGAGCTCCCTTTAGCAATAACAAGGGGTTCATTAAACAGGGGAAGTTGTTTGCACCTTTGGGTGATGTGGGAGTGAGGAGAACAGAGAAAGGTTCTGGGACTGGAGCTGTGTAGGACACCTGGCAGCTTGTGCAGGGTCCCACACCACTGAAAGCTGCAGTATCCTGCCTGCTGCCTCTGCACAATCAACTGGCCCCAGCAGGAACAAACCTGCAGGGCCCAGGGCTCGGGAGATGCTGTTCAGGTGGCTGGAACTCAGGGGAGAAGCCAAAGCTGCCACTGGGATCAGTGTGGGCTCGTTGCCCAGCACCAGCTCTGCTGGCCAGAGGTGGCCCCGCATCGATTGCGTTGGGTGATGGCTGCACCACAGGGCTGCTTCACTTCTTGCCTCATCAGCGAGGGAAATTTCTCTCCCTGGCAGGAGTCAATGTCCCCGGGATTCCTGCTCCCAGGCAGTTTAACCCTGTCTGCAGCTGGACATCTTCACGTTCCATACCAGATTATTCCTTGGTCACAGATCACCTTTGCTGAGCAGTTACACCTTCACCTGCCCGTGTTTGTCCAGACATCCCGTTGCAACCTCTCTCCAAGGCATCTGTGGAGACTCCCTGGTGTGCTGACCTGTCTGAGAAGCCAGCGCCCGGTAGTGGGATGCTCAGAGACAGAGATGGCTGGCTGGGAGGTGGGAGACTCTGGACTGAGGTAGTTGCCCTCCACAAATGCACATCCTGGACCCACATCTTCCTGGATGCACGTCTGGCTCACCAGATAGATCTGTGTCCCTCCCCACCCTTGATAACATGTATTGTCCCACATTGCCCACCTGGGCACGTGTCCTGCCTGGTCCTACCTCGCTCCAGGAGCTCTGTGAATGGCCAGAGGTCCAGCTCTGTGCTCGGTTGAGTCCACAACGTGGCTCCTCACTGCCCCCACCCCTCACCAGGCCCTCTGCCCCTCACCACCCTGGGCTCAGGGGCTCAGTGGGGCAGGGACAACCCATGTCCTTTGTACCCCTGTGCCTATGCCCCTGGGAGATGCCTTTCTCAGTGCCCTCCAGGTCCTCATAGCCTCCCATTCCTTCTGTCCCCACACAGCTCCTCTGAGCGGGGGGCTGTCCTTGGCTGCCTGTCCATGGAGATATGCCACATGGGATGCGCCAGCTCCACTGGGCAGGGGCATCCCTCTAAGAGGTGGCCTTCTGGAAGGAGTCAGGTGAGCTGAAGTCCTTTTCCAGTGGACTGCTCTCTAGCATG
>NW_008632108.1:0-17465 GCF_000691845.1 Merops nubicus
GGCCTCTCCCCTGCTCATCCCTGCCTGAGCAGCAGCCACCTCCTCCCCTCGTTCTGCTCGACTCTTCAGCAGCTACACGCTTCACTCTTAATGAGCACAGAGAAAAAAAGCACAGAGCTGCCATTCAGGACCTCTCTCAGACACCAAAACATCTCTGTGCATTAATAATCGCTTTCAAAAGCCCCTTCCTTGCACACAGCCCTTCCCCCCCACCCCCAACCCCCCACCCCCAGTGCTAGAGCAACTGTGATTCATCTGAGGTGTGAAACAGCACGGTGAAATTTTAATACAGCCTGAACATGATGTGAGAGCACTCAAGTGTCTTTTAAGCAGCCTGTCTGTCTCCAGCAACTGCTTTGAAGGCAAGATCGCTTCAGCGCTGCATGAAGAGCTTCAAAGAGAATATTTGGGACTGATTTTGACATGACTAAGAGAAAGCAGGAAGCCTCCTAACACAGTTCCCTCAAAGCATGAGTGCCAGCAGAGGGATGTGCTGGTTCTCACCACGATTCCCTGCTGGGGGTTGGTCCAGCTGGACCATCTGAGAGAGCCCAGGAGGATCAGAGCTACATGTACCTCTAGGATACCTATCAGCTGCTGTGAACTGGTCCCCATCTCTGCAGGCTCCCATGGGGAAGATATGTCCCCAGCAGCTGTTTATATTGCATGCTCATAGCCCTGGGACTGATGATCTGCCCTCAGCTGTGATTTCAAGAGCTGGAAAGCAGGGAAGAACTCTCCATGCCCCATGGAACATGCGTTGATAGGAAAAGTATGAAAATAAGGCAAGACACTTGGGTTAACCCAAACAGGAAGAGATGCTGATAGCACCCAAGGACCCCTCTACAGCCAGTAAACAGAAGGGAAACAAAAGCAGTGTCCCAGAAAATGGGGCTAGCAGATGAATGAACATTAGGAAACAGCACAGGCAGAGGAATATGCCTCCCAAGAGAGGCTTTGGAAGCCTCCAGAGCTCAGCCAGCAAGTATACCCCAACTTTGCTGCTTTTCAGTGTCACACACTGTTCCTTGGCTCCCTGGGTCTCTCCAGACCTGCAAGCACAACAGCACTGCCCTCATGCAGAGACATGATCTGGCCCTGGAGACCTTCAAACTCGACTTGGGCACACTGAAGGCCAAAGCAAGAAGCTGAGCTCCACATCTTCAGGCATCCTGCCACAGGGCAGTTGCAGGTTCCGGTGATCTTGTATTGTCTCTGCTCCTCCATCATGGGCAGAACATCAACCAAAAGCACCTTGTCCTGAGTAGCAGGCATCTGCATTGGTACTGAGCAGCTCACACAGCTCCTTCCCAGACCACCTATTCCCATTTACCTGCCAAACCCTGGCCCCAGGGCTGCTGAAAGGATGTTGGGAAGGTGCAGGTTGCAGCCCTACATACCCGGTGCCATCAAGAAAGGGAGGGTGAATCCATTGAGATGGTTTGAGTTGGTAAAGCCCCTGGGGGTCCTGCAGCATTTGGCTTTGCTGTGCCAATTATGCAACACACCAAACCAATTTGCCTCCTGGGCCATTGCAAAGAGGACCTGGAAACTTAAAAGCCAATTGCAACACCCCCACCCTTCTGTGCACTTCCATGGGCAGCCCCAGCGCACAGGGCTGGTGGAGCACAAGGTTCAAGACTGGACCCCAAAACAGGGTGGCCTGACTCAGGCAGGGGGGAGAAAAAGGTGAGAGCCAAACCCAAGGTCTGGGCAACACAGCTGCAGGCACACAGGCTCACATGGGCTCAGATGTGGACAGGCAGGGAGGCTGTGGAGAAGAGGGACAGCAGCCCTCATGCTTTGGAAGAAAGGAGCCTTTTGACACCAAGGCAAGGCAACCCCAGTGACTGCGGGGGGATGTCTAGGGGAGCTCAGGGCAGTTGACCTCTGCCGCTCTGCAAAGACAAACTTGAGAAGACTCCAAAGGCTGAAGGACTCAAAAGAAGTCCAGTGTTCACAGGAGAGTGGCAGACCTGGAGAAAATGGAGCCCTCAGGGAACTGGCCTCTCCCCCTGTGCAGGTGGACACAGCAGGAAAGGTGCTCCCCGTGATCAGGGATGCTGCTAGGATGGGAAGAAAGTCACTCCTGACCTCTTGCCTCTCTCCAGCGTTGCAGAGCAACTCTGGGGACCAGCAAGAGGACAACTGTAACATCTGATATGACCAAAGAGACCCACTCTATGCCCAGACAAAAAGCTGCTCACCTAAGGCACTTCTTGCGGAGGGAGTTTCACACAGGAAAAATCGTGTGGGGGCATCAGGTTACTTGCAGGATGAAGTTTGGAAGTGTGAGATCTGTCTTCAGCCTCTGAGTGCAAAGGGTATTCCTCCCTCTTTTGTCTGGGCATAGAGTGGGTCTCTTTGGTCATATCAGGACTTGCACAGGGTTGAAGGGAACACAACCACCTGCGCCTTAGGGTTACATGAAGGTGTTGCAATTTTTTAAGGTCATTTAGAATCTGGAGCTACCTATGGAGAGGGATCAACCTGGTATCAACCTCAGGGTCACTTCTCCCTCAAAAAGAAATAATTCTCTTTCCCAGGGCTACATGATATTCATTTATTCCCAAGTATTCATGGCCAGGTTTCCCTGCAGAAACATCCCCACGTAGCAGAACTGCATCTGTGCTGACATATCCTGAGCACCTGCACTTACTCAGAGAATAGCAGCTGAAGCACTTGGCCTGGCTGTCAGGGAGCAACAAGGGTTGGATTTAAAGCCCAGTCAGTGGATTTCAGAGTTGAGCTGTATCTGCAAGAGATCCAACAGACATGTCTCCTGCAACTTTTTTTTTTTTAAATAAGAACTCTCCAAGTCAACTGGGAATCATAGAATCACTATGGTCAATAAGGACCTCTAGGTTCATCAAGTCCAACCTTCCTCCCAGCATTTCCCTAACCACTAGATCATACCCTGAAGTGCTTCATTTTTCGACTACCCTCAAGTACTCATTTTTTGAACACCTCCAGGGATGGTGACTCCACCACCTACCTGGTCAGTCCCTTCCTGTGCCTAACCGCTCTCTCAGTGAAGAAATTCTTCCTAATATCCAATTGAAACTTCCCCTGGTGCAACTTGAGGCCGTTTCCTCTCATCCTATCCTTAATAATCTGTGAGAAAAGTCCAACACCAGCCTCACTCCAACGTCCTTTTAGGTAGGGAAGTGAAAGAGGCAGATGTATAAACCTTTTAGTGGAGTTAGCCCCGAGAAGGAGCAGAGATCTGCTACCTGGAGGTCTATTGCTCCTAAAAGGTTGCAGTAAGCAGTACCTTGCAGGAGAATAGAGACAAGTGAATGCAAATTACATCTATGCCATTTAAAACAAATAGAAAAACTCAGTTAGCTAATGGGCACACTTAGTGTCAGCTGACACACCCACAGGCATAGGCATGTCTGCAAGGGAACGTCAGAGTTTCTGTGTACTCACACCCTTATATTTCAAAGGCACCTTCTGAACCAGGAATGACAGAGGAGAGAGAAAGTAGCTAGCAGCCCTGTGAGGGAGCAACCGTTAGGGTGGCTGGGCAAAAGGTGGTGTGACAGGAAGGGATCACAAAAGCAACAAAATGGGGTTTAAGCAGGGTCACCATAAGCACTTACATAGAAGGAAGGAATTACCTACAAGGCAGCACTGTGGAGAAATCCCCCAAACCCTCTTCAGGAACTCAATATGCTGGGGAGCCTCTCTGACTTGTCTGTATACTAATGCATGCAGTACAGGGAACAACAGGAGGAACCAGAGATCTATGTGCAGTTGCAGAGTCATGACCTTGTGGTGGGATGGCTCCCATGACTGGAGCGTTGCAATAAGGAATGCAGGTTCTTTAGGAAGGACAGGATGGGAAGATGAGGATGAGGAGTTGCCCTTCATGTGGGAGAGCAGCTGAATTGCATGGAGTTCTGCCTGGGAACAGATAAGGAATCAGCTGAGACCTTATGGACTATGACTAAAGGGAGAACAGGTAAAAGGAGATGTTGTTACAGTGGCTGTCCACTATAGGCCACCTGACCAGGAAGAACAAGTGGATGAGGTCCTCTACAGAAAAAAGCAGCTTCATGTTCACAGGCCCTAGTGTCCCCATAGGGGACTTCAGCCACCCTGATATATGCTGAAGGGACAACACAGTAAGACATAGGTAATCCAGGAGGTTCCCAGAGTGCATGGGTCATAAATTCCTCTTCCAAATGACAGAGGAACCAACAAGGAGAATTACTTTCCTGGACCTCACACTCATCAACAAGGAGGGGCTCACTGAGGATGTGAAGATCAAGAGCAGCCTTTGCTTCAGCAACCATGAGATAGTGGAGTTCAGGATCCCAAGAGGAGGGAGGAGAGTGACAAGCAAACTCATAACCCTGGACTTCAGGAGAGCAGACTTTGGCCTCTTCCAAGATCTGCTTGCAAGAGTCCCATGAGATAAAGCCCTGGAGGGAAGAGGATGGGGAAGGTAGGGGGAAGGCAAGCAAAAAAAGCTGGTTAATATTCATGAATCACCTTTTCCAAGATTGAGAACTCCATCCCATGTGTGGATGAACAAGGGGTTCCTGGTCAAAGTCAGACACAGGAAGGAAGCATACAGAGTGTGGGGGTTCCTGGTCAAAGACACAGGAAGGAAGCATACAGAGTGTGGGAGCAAGGATGGGGAAGCTGGGGGGAGTACTGAAAGGTTGTCTGAGCAGCCATGTCCAGATTCAATTCCAGTCTTCCAAGCTTTACCTTCCCTAACTCCAGAGAGTGAGGGGGATTGAAAACTGGCCTATGGACAGGCTCAGAGGGTGGAAATCAGGGGCAGGAAATCTAGTTGGAGGCCAGTCACTAGTGGTGTAACCCAGTAGGCAAGATTGGGCCCTATCCTGTTTAGTATCTTCATTAATGAAACAGATGATGGGACAGACTGTTCCTGCAGCAAGTTTGCAGATGACACAAAACGAGAAGTGGCTGATATGCCAGAGTTGGGCTGCCATCCAGAGGGAGCTGGACAGGCTGGGGAAGGGGGCTGACAGCAAACGAAGTTCAGGGACTTCATGAAGTTCAACAGAGAAGGGGAAAGGCAGGCACCTCATCAGAAACAACCCTAGGTACCAGGACATGAGGTGGGGCACCCAGATGGAAAGCAGCTTGGCAGAAAAGGACCTCAGAGACCTGGTGGACACCAGTTTGAACACGAGCCAGGAATGCACCCTTGCAAAAGAGGTGAATGGTACCCTGCATTAAGAGGAGTGCTGCCAGCAGGTGGAGGGAGGTGATCCTTCCTTCCACTCACACTTGGAGTATTGTGTCCAGTTCTGGGCTCCACTGTACAACATGCTGGAGTCTCACAAAGGGCTGTGAAGATGATGAAGGAACTGGAATGTCTCTTCTATAAGGAAAGGCTATGAGAGCTAGGATGGTTCAGCCCAGAGAAGGGAAGACACAGGGAGAATCTTATTCTCCTATACAAATACCTGAAGGGAGGGTGTAAAGGAGGTGAAGCCAGGCTCTTTTCAGTGCTGCCCAGTGTCAGGACTGGAGGCAACATGCACAAACCCAAACGCAGGAGGTTCTGTCTGAAGATCAGGAAACACTTTTTTAATGTGAGAATGACTTAGCACTGGCACAGGTTGCTCAGAGAAGCTGTGCAGCATTCACCCTTGGAGAAGCTCTGATACACGATGGGGGCTGATTGTCTGGAAGGCAGCTTTGCTCTGAGGGTGTCTGAACACTGGCACATAGAGTTTCCATCCTTGGAGGCACTGCAAAGCTGACTGGACACGGCCCTGGGCAGCCTGCTCTAGCTGGCTGTGCTTGACCAGAGGAATGGAACTAGATGACCTCCAGAGGTCCCTTGTAACCTCAACCATTCTGTGTCTCTGCAAAGCTCTAACCCCTCACAGGAGGGCACACATGTCATGGGAGAAGTGGTGCCAATCCAGTTGATGCTGCTGGATGGCCACTAAGTGGGGGACAGTATTCCAATGAGGGATACCTGTTGAATGCTGTAGTCCAGGCTGATTGGAGAATGGACCTCCAAAAAGCCACTTAGGACCTGAGGTCTCTAAAACCTTACAGGCTTTCTGGCACAGAGGATGTGGTGAATAAGGACACAGTCCAAAGAGACATACAGGTACAAGAAGGTACAGCCATGATGACCCAATGACCTCCTTGAAACCCAGACAGGACTCCACAAACACAAGATGACCAAATCTTCCTATATTTTGGAGCACAACCACTTAAAAATACTGCTGTGGCTCTTCCAGGGCCCACCATAACATTCCCATCAAAGAACACCCAGTCCCATGAAGGCCATAATCATATCTCCAGCAGCAGCCAAAAAGCACAGGCATCTGGAGATCTCCTGGTCTCCAGCAAGCTTGCAAGACTTCTTGGGCCAAAGCTGGTGCCTTTGGATTTAACATTCCCAGACTCTCCCATGATAACTCCAATATCCCCTGGAGACCATGGAAATTGCAGGAGCCCCTCTGCAACATCCTGCAGCAAGTAATTCTGCAGCTCTGTGCTGGGCTGGGGGAAGAACTGTCTCTTATTGCCTATTTTGGGCCTGTCACTTAGAATCATAGAATCCCTTAGATTGGAAGAAACCTTTAGGATCATCAAATCCAACCATCAACCCAACACTACCAAGTCCTCTGCTAAAACAGATCAGAATCTGTCAGGGTTGGAAGGGACCACAAGGATCACCCAGTTCCAACCCCTCTGCCATGAGCAGGGACACCTCCCACTAGATCAGGCTGCCCAGAGCCTCCTCCAGCCTGGCCTTAAAGACCCCCAGGGATGGGGCCTCAACCCCCTCCCTGGGCAACCCATCCCAGGGTCTCACCACTCTCATGGGGAAGAACTTCTTCCTCACATCCAGCCTGAATCTGCCCACGTCCAGCCTGAATCTGCCCACTTCCAGCTTTGCCCCATTCCCCCTAGTCCTGTCACTTGCTAGCTTTATTCAACACATTCTAGACCCTAGTTCTTGTGTTGGGAAGGCCGTGTGCACTCACGCCTTCTTCAGCATACATGGATTTATCAACACTTCTCACACCATCCCTCAGTCATCTCCTCTTCCTTCCTCACAGGCACTGCACCAGGCTGCTGGTGCTCCTCTGTGGAGCACGGTCACAGCCAACAACAAGGAGCACGTGGGGCTGAGGCAGAGTGACACCCAGGAGAACACCCATCCACCAGCAGCACGCAGCTCCCCCCGTCCCAGGGTGGGAACCGGCTGTGCAGAAAGCTCCTGCAGGGTGTGATGAGAGTCTCCCCAGTACCAAAACAGGGCAGGGACAGCAGACGCCAGTCTGATCACTGCCAGGAATGGCCAAATGCCAAGGTATCGTGCCAGGCTGTAACCTGCAACAGGGGTAGTACCTTGGTGTTGGTACAAACTGGCTCTGGGAGCGGTGCAGAAAAAAAGCCACGGAGGGGTGGGGAGATACACCGCATGTTTCTGTGCTGTCGCCTTTCCCAGGGGCTGTTTTTGCTAAGATAAGATTTTACCTCTTGAAAGCAGCGTCAGACAAACCCAGTCTGCCCTGGTATTTTATCACTGGGCAATCATTTATGGAGCAGCCTAGGATCAGCTCCAGCCCAGGCAGAAGAAAAGCGCAGGATCGGAGCTGGATCCTGTTTGGCTTTGCAACCGTAGCTGACACCAGGCTGAATATCTCCCCTGCAAGAACAGCCCTGAGAAGACAAGGCTGCTGGCATATTGGGCTGGAGGCACTGGTCATTGAGGGAAATTCTGTGTCTGGTGTAATGCCAGACAAACTCAGAACCAAAAGGGAACCTTGGCCATAAAAAAAACCAACCCAAACCACCTATTCTTGAAACAAGTATCAGGGATGGGTACTGGTCTTTTCCTGAATGGGAAGAAGAGCCTTGGTCCTTGGGTGAAGTTTGCAGCTGCTGACTTTGTCTTCTAGCTCTGTGGGACTGTGTCCCTCACTGAGATGGGCCAAAACGTGAGCAGGAGTGGCTGCATATAT
The DNA here is from genome assembly GCF_000691845.1 of Merops nubicus. NCBI lineage: Eukaryota > Metazoa > Chordata > Aves > Coraciiformes > Meropidae > Merops > Merops nubicus. The sequence continues at coordinate 7,980 of NW_008632108.1, forward strand.
TTATGGGTAGAAAATGTTCAGAGTAGCTCAGAGTTGGAATTTGTGCTGTGAGGAAGATAAGCTCCTACAGAATGAGTTAGCGGATGTTTTAGGTGATTCATGGTCTTCTGATAAATGCCCAGCTCCTGAGGTATTACTGGCATGCAAAAACAAGGTAGGTCTGGCTGAATCAGAGGGCTGAGGGAAGAGTACCAGTGGTAGTTAGCAAAGACAGGCACAAGTTTATTCAGGGACCGAGCTGTAAACTGCTACTATTTTCCAAGGTTTGCTGTTAACTTCCTGGAAAAAATGGGTCTTCTTTTCTGCCATATTTGGGGAGTTCTTTGGGAGCAAACCCCTTGCTCCATCCTCTGAAGGCAAGCACTGGCGTGAAAAGCTAGAAAAGCCAGGCTGAGCCCACCCTCCAAAAACATGCTGTGCCAGGCAGCAAGCCATAAGATCTCACTGGTGCTGCCAGGATGATCCTGGGTATCTCCAAAAGATGGGGGCACCTTTTCTTCCACCTCCTGCTGGCCTCCAGAACACATCTCCAGATTCTTCGGCCTTGGTTTCTCTGCTGGGCACCTAGACTACAATAATCTGTTTGCCTCTACAGCTGCCAAGTGTATTTGACATTTTCAGTCCCCACAGGTTATTTTCAAGAGGCCGGATGAGTGGCAAGCTCTGCAGGATGAAGGAGGGAGCAAGGAACTCAGTGCCAACCCATACCTACGTCACCACTAGCTTCTCACTTTAAAACAGTGGTCAGGCATTTGTCACAGAATGAAAAGGAGCAGAAAACACAGAGGATTTTGCAATGCAGCCCAGTGGCTTTGTGCATGTCCCACGGCAAACTTTGTAATTATACCTTATCCTAATTACTGCTGTAGCAGCAAAGACAGCAAGACAAAGGAACAGGCACCAGCACCCAGGGCATTTAGGGCTGTCTTGGCTGTGGGAAAGGATGCAAACATTCCCAGCCCTAGCTATTAAATCCCAAATTCTGGTGCTCAGGATGCTCAGCAATAAGCTTGCAAGTTCAGACATTTCAGTTAGGCTATTCCAAACGTGGTGGCAGGCCTGAGGGAGGAATGCAAGGTCAGCTCTGCTGCATGCACTGTGTTTCCACTGTGCATACGAGCAATATGGGGCCACTTCACAGGGCACTAACACCTGGCCAAAGAAAAACAAAGGACTGTTGTGTCCCAGTGCAATGCAGATGTGCTCCTGATGCAGGAGAATCACCCAGCTTTGGTATGTGTTGAATATTTTCTGTTTGCAGAGCCACGGTGGCATTGTGTGGAAGAGGCCTCCACAGCCTTCCCTTGGAGCAAGACTATCTCCAACACTGATGCAAGCCAGACAGCTTTGTCTAACCAATGCTCAGAACTCCCAAGGGTGGCAAGCCACCACCACTCTAAGAATCTATCCCAGAACTGCCTTTCCTCTTGGGGGAGGTTTTTTTTTCCTTCCCCTAACATTCAGACTGAAATTCCAATGCTGCAGGAGCAAGCAGCTTCTTAGAAAAGGGAGGGGAGAGGAAAAGAGAAGAACAGAGAAAAGATCTGAGCATCTGCAACGCTCAAATGTTTGCAGGTGGTCTTATACTGAAGGGGATAGCTCTGTGCCCAGAGCTTGCCTTGCCCATGATTGCCTGCCAGTGAGAAGATAGCTTAGGTGCTGGAAAGCTAGTAATGGACATAAGAAGCAACTGCAGGCAGGTGAAGAGGAAGGACCAAGGGGCAGGTGACACCTCTCATTCATTTGAGGGAAGCAAATGGAAGAAACTGGTGACTCCTGTAGCTTTCTTGCATTTAGCTTTCACATAGTTGAATCTAGAGGTGAATAACTCACTGCAGGGATCAGTTACCCTACACAAACCACCAAGATAAAAAGATAACTAGCTGAAACTCTGCAGTCTGTGTCTCAGGCACCTACAGCCAAGCTCTTGCCCCAGCATTTAGCCATGACAGCGAACAGCAAAGGGGTTGGGAAATGGGCCAGGATTGTGAAAGAAGAGGTTCACAAACTTTCAGCTGGGTGAAATGTGTAGGAGCTGCAGCAGTGCTCATGATCAGAGGAGGAGCCATCTCCAGTTCCCAAGCCAGGCTCTCCAAGAACTGCTGGAGGGCTGGGGCAGAACCGAGGAAGTGGCACAGGATGAGCACAGCATCCTGTTGAGAAGGCTTGAAGACAAGTTATAGATCAGTAATTCAGTGCATGGAAAAATCAACCTGCACAAAGGATTAATTCAGAGGCATCAAGGGGCTAATGGGGGAGCTGAGAAGCAGACAACTGGGATTTCTTAAGAACTGTTTTATACTAAACCACTTAAATTTCCTCTCTCAAAGATCTGGCAGATAAAAGGGAAGCAGCAGATGTGATCATTTTGACCTCCATAGAAGACTTTGTGTGATCCTATTCAGACTTCTTGTCAGAAAGGGAAATACCATCTAGATGAAAGACAGATGTAAAATTGGTGTAAAAATAGCACCTTGATCTGCTGATAAGTGCTATTCATGACTTAGGGTCAGACAAGAAGGACATATCAGAAGGGAATAGCAGGAAAATGATCCTGGCTTTGGAACTATTCAATGCTCCCAAACTGTGGGCTAGAAGCCACGCTACGCTGCCTTAGAAACACTGCAGATAATGTTAGAGAAAAGGAGACTGGAAGAAAGCCAGCAAGTAGATTCATCAGATGACCTTAAAGGCCTGGCAAAGGTAGGATTTGACATCAGTCAGATGAAATTCAGTCCATTCAGGTGTGAAATGCTTTGAAATCAGATCAATCCAACCCAAGAAAAGAATGGGATGTAGGATGACACAAGCCAGGAAGGGGAGCATGCTGGAAACAAGCCTTCCTCCACTGGTGGAGATGAGGACAAGTCACATGTCTTAAGGATGTTTGCAGCTCTGTTTGCATTACTGAATAAGTGTCAGGGACCAAAGTGGTGCCACAAAGGGAATCATACTTAGGGCATGGAGACAGCTCACCCTGGCTTTGCTCTGCCCATATTTGCTGTGTCTACCTGCACCCTCTCTCCTGTCCAGGTGGCTGGCAGAGGCAAGGGTGATGAGGACAGCCAGGGACAGCTACTGTCATTGCAGCTTAGCCTTAATGAAACCTCACCAGGCTGGCAATAGTGTTGGGTACCAAGTTTCCACGTGGCTCACAGCTTATGTCTGCTTTGAGAGGGAGATGATGCCTAAAGGATGCTGTGGCCAGTGAGTGGCAGCCTGCCTTGGACAGCCCCAGAGATGGGCAGCCCTGCAGCCAGTTGCAAACACCTGGCCACCACAGCCAGCTCAGTGAGAAAGTCCCATCTAAGTGGCTCACATACCAATATCATCAATAAAATTCTCTCCCATCTCCCAGGGCAAGAATAATCAGGGCACCCCATCCTGGAGGCAAGACCAGCATCCTGCAGCCCTCCGTACTTCCTCAGGTGCCCAAAATCCCATCCACCCATATGACTTCTTCCCACTGTCAACAGTATTAAGTCCCCCTGTCTCTGAGTGAGGGCACCCAGTACATCCTAGGGCCAGTCAGCAGGCAATCCTTGTACCTCATGCAGCAGCAAGTCCTTCCAGGCACTTCATACAGGCTGTGGTACACTGGAGATCCTTCTGGGAGTCAAGGAGGCTCTTAGAGCTTTGAAGCAGCCTGGTGTTTTAGGAAGAGAGGACTTCTGTGACATTTCATAAAGAACTTTCTCACCCTGATGATCTAGCAGCAGCCTTTGAAATACAGCAGCAAAAAGTTCTCCAGATAAGGCTACCAGTGGTGCTGCTTACCCAGGGAATTTTTATTATGAAAGGATAGAAACCATGGTGAATGGTGATGTTCCCCCTCACACGCCTTCCCCCTGCCCCAGACCATAAGTCAATGACTTTTTGGCCAAGCATGTGTATTTGAACATTCAAGGGACAGGTCCAGGCAACACACCCCACTCTGGGATTGCAGAGGTCATCTGCTGTCCTCTCAAGGGTACTCAAAGCTAGTAAGAAGCAGATGCTGGCAGAACTGCAGGGCACAGGTCTAGAGAGGTGGGGGGTTTATTTTTACCTTGGCATAAAAGGGAAGGCACAAGGTACCCAAGATAATCCTGCTCTGCTTGTACCTGTGTTTTGCATGCTCTGTGGCTGGTGATTTTACTGGCCTTTTCATGCTAAAATCAATTAATTTTGTCTCCAGTGGTAGCAATCAACCTCAAAAGTATGTTTTGATGGCATCAGGCACACTAAAGGCAGGCTGCACTTTACACCTTCTCAAGAAGAAAAGTATTTTCCTCTTATTTGCAAGATTTCTCTGACTAACCTGGGAGAGTCCTGTGCTTTCCCCCAAAGGAGCAGGATCCTCCTGTGGAGAAAAAAACTGTACACCAGCAAGTGACATGGGAGCAAGGCACAACCATCCTTCCAGCCAAAATGTTCACGGAGTTCCCAAATACAGTGGAGGAATTTCCTATCCTCAAGATTAAGGTCTCACCCCACACATGTTCTCATCCTGTCCACTAGCAGCATAAAATTATCAGAGACTAGGAGTGCCCCTGTTTCACAGTTCCCAGATGGGATACAGCTGTCTCCCACCTAGGGCTTTCTCAAAAGGAAAAGTTTAAGCAGGTCTTTTCTCCTGCAGCCTTAGTCCAGTGGTTTTGAGCCACAGAGCTGACAGAAGTTCTAGAAAATTCATAAAGACACAGTCATAAGCCACCTGTGCTTTGGTTTCAGGTCTTTCAACCCAACAAGAGATCAAAGTACATGCAGATGAGTCACATTTACAGTAAGCAGATGAACCCCATAATGAAGCACTGCTTTCTCTTTGCCAGTTGCAACATGTTCTGCATCCACGGGCGTTGGCATTGCCCTTTAGCTCCCAAGCTCTATGGCCAAGGAACTGGACAAACATGCAGATTCCATAGCCAGACACAGCTTTAACCACTATCTTCTCCCTGTCTGAAAAGGACTTCGCCTCCAAAACCCAGCGTGAGAGCTGCAAGTCCAAACTGTTTTCAGGATTGTGTCAGATAAACGCAGATATAGCTGCAAAAATGCTTTTTATGTCATTCTCTGATCTGCAAGCAGAGACTCAGAAGCAGCACTGGGCAATATGGCAAGTCCAAGTGCAGCAATTTGGAAGTGAGGGAGTTTAACTGGTGAGTTGAATACCTGGGGGGCATCTAACAAGACTTTCAACAACTCATTCCCAGGGTCTAGTCTGAAGACTGTGCAGAGCCCCAGTTGGGCTGCAGAAGCAGAGCATCACTGAGGGATTACTGATCCCTGCAGATGTTGCAGGATTCTGCCCCCACACTACATGGGTGTATGCAGCTCCCAAGGGACAACAACTCCTGTGGGCCACTGCTGGGTCACAGCCCTGGAGCGGGACCTGTCAGCACAAACCCTTGTGCACCCAACACATCCCTTGCTCTTCAAGAATCCCTCCAAAGAGCATTCTCGGGGCTGCTGCCACCACCACGACTAGTCTGGAGGGTGGAAGGTCAAGGGGCAACTGGAGGGCTAGTAAATCAGCTTGCAGAAGTCACACCCCTTAGGCTGCACGCTGGGCGCCGACCACCCCTGCCCGTGCTCTGGGGAGCACACCCAGATGTCTGTCTCCCATTCAGCTAGCAAGGAGGACCACAGACCCTGTCTTGCCTGGAGGCTCGTCCTTGGCCTCCTGGTGGGCACAAAGAAGGTGGTGTGTGTGTTTCCAGGGAGGAAGCTGGGGAGCTGGTCTGAGAAAGGCCCTTTGCAACTGCAGCTGTTTGCACAATGGATAGTGTGTCCTGGCTGTGCTTGCACACTGCCTGGGCCATGGCTTAAAAGCACAGAGTTGTCAATGGAGAACCCTCATTTTGCACTCTTAGAAATTATCTCACTCTAAATTATAGAAGAAAAAGCAGCAAAATGGTCAGAACCCAGCCCTTTGACTTGGACACCTGCCTAATGACACTTTCCTGTGGCATGGAGACTGAGAAGAGGCTTAGACAACCAGGTCTAATGCTAAAAAAAACCAGCATAGGTTGTTCTAGCCATCCTGATTTTCTCCCAGCCTGCAGAGATTCAAGTTTTCCACAGAGGATCAAACACAGGTGGCTAGTGGACCTGTCCAAGGGTCTAGACCAGAGGAAACTGCAACCCCCTCAAGTGTCCCAGGTGCTCTTCCCAGCCAGTACAGCAGGCAGGACAGAGGGGGCTGCCAGGATCTGCAAAGCAAATTCTCCTAAAGTGAGAGAGAAAGTGAAGGATATACAGGCAGAGTCAAGTGCTGGGCCTGCTGGGCACCTGCCAGACACAGAGCAGCCCAGGGAGGCATAGCACATGTGCTGCTGTTTGCCACGTCCACAAACCTGACTGCCAAGTGCCTTGGTATCCAGCATGGGCCAAGGCCATTTTGAACCCAAGAAGTGGTCAGATAGACTATAACTTGCATGACATGTGGGCAGTGTGGTGGTACAGAGGGGAGATCTTGCCATATGTGACACAGGTGAAGCCCCAGGGACAGTGGGATGTAAACAGGAATTGCCATCTGCAGGCTCCTGCTGCACAGCCCTGGCTCCAGCTCTTCCCCACACAGCAAACAGGATGCTGAGAGATCCTGCTGCTGCTGAGGACAACTCCTGCCGTGGAGAAGGGAAGGGGGGCAGAGTAACCCCCTCGCAAATGTGTGCCCCCTCCCTGGTTTCAGTGTCATGAGCTCAGCAAAGCTGAGCACAGGAGGAGAGCTACCTTCATGCAGGGAAGCCCTTCCCCTCTCCAGAGCCACTTTTGGAAAGTTCAGCTGGACTGGAGAGTCTGGCTCAGGCTGAGGAGCACAGAGGAAGCTGTGGAGACCATTGTGTGCATCAGTACCCCAGCTGTGGCCATTTCTGTCAGCAGGCAAGGCTCAGCTGGGGCATCAAACTCTGTTCAGTTGGTGTGATAATGGTGTAAACCAAAAATCTTATTCACACTGATCCTACACAGAGCCACTGTAATGTCAGAGGCACTAATACTTGTCCAGTATGGGGTTCCATCACAACCAGCAGCTGGAAGCAGCCCCCTAGAGAGGCAGGGAACAGGCTGAACACAGCAATATTGCCCTGACTGCATTCCCAGCCTCAATGATGTAGAATATCTGAGGCTGAAGGCAGCAATCCAATGCTGAGTAGCCCTTTTTTTTTGTTTTTTTTCTTGAAATCAGTCTCAAGCTCAGACCATCCTGCCCTGGATCTTTTCCAGTTCCAATTAGCTGTTAGGCCTTCTGCTGCTCCTCTGATTTGCAAAGGAGAGTTGAAAAATAATAATAGAATGCAGCAAACCTGACAAGGCCTGGATAAAGTTCATATCACGTTCTTATAGAGATGACTTTGCCAAGGTAGGAAAAACTAAGTCACAGCCTTGGAGAAGTAGGAAATACCAAGTAAGGTGGCTCTCCCCACCCAGCACCTAGGGAAATGTGGGAAGGAAGGCAGTTTCAGCCAAACCATTTTATCTCTGAGACCAGATGGCTTTAAATGCTTCCCCAGAGCTTGGAAAGGGCCAGGCTCTGCTTTGAATTGCTTTTCATACCGTCTCATTAGAAAGTAAAAGGGAAGAAATGAACAATCTATAACTCCCTGGCACCGGGAAGCAGCTCTGTTAATCCCATTTCCTTCCCTGAGCTTACTCAGGGCAGGTCATCCAGCATCAGGGCCATGTCACCCAATCTCCTTATTGTTGCCCCATAGTCAGGAGCCTGGGCACCAGCCCAAAGGGCAGATGCATCCTCCTGGGCATTATTAATAAACTAGAAAGGCCTAAGGTGTTAAACCTGACCCCAGTGCTTTATTGAGATGCTTCCAGCACCCAGTTTGAGGCTGCAGATCCAAGCAGTGGCCACCTCTCAAACCCAAGTCTGTAGGAGCAAGGTCAGGAGGGGCAGAGCATCACTGGTGGAGCAGCCAAGAGAAGGAAAGGGCTGCAGAGGCACTCTAGGGCAGGCCCAGGGTGAGGGGATCACTGGCACCCCTTGCATCACAAACAGCAAGCCTCTAGGTTTCTTGGCCTGTCTGGGAAAAACGTGGGCAAATCCAAAGCCAGGCAGAATTTCTCCCATTCCAGAAGGCCCCACCCACACACCTGGGATGGGGAGCAAAGCCCTCACCAGCCACGCAGAGCTCAGGGCTTGCTCCCACCTGCTCAGAGGTACAGTTTGGCCTGGCTGGCCCACAGGTGACCACTGCTTTACCTGCCAGCTTTGCCATCAAGCTGTGTTTTGTCACCTCAGTAAAAAGCTCCTGAGCTAGGTAGGAGATAAATGGCACAGAGAGGCCCTCATCCATGGCACCTAGGCTCACCATGCTCCCCAGCTCACTACCAGCTCTTTCTCTCTGTCTCACTCTTCCCCAGGAGAACTACATCCTCTCACAGCCAACCTCTACCTCATGGCCAAATGCAAAGGAAAATATCACCTGCTGCAAGAGTCAGAACCAGAAGATTTCAGCCTCTTTCAGTGCCTGCTCCTGGCAGGGGTGGGAGTCCCATGGCAGAAGGTAGCCTCGAGCAATGCATCAGGCAGGCACCATTTGGTGTGATGGTTGGACCCACAGCTCCAGAGGCAGCAATGGGTGGCTTGGCACAGAGCCATTGGGTGCCAAGCAACAGGGTGAAAGTTAAAGAAGTTAATGGCATAGAGAAATGACACCCCCTAGCTTAGTTTTGCAGTGGAAAAGTGCCAAATTTTAGCAAACTACTAGCTGCATATGACAAAGCCGGGGTCCTCTGTCTGGAGCTACACACAGTTGAGTGGCAGCATCACTGCCTTGCAGATGGGGACATGAGCCTCTGGCAGAGTCCAGCCACCCCTCCTGCCCTCCAGTCCAGTGAACAAGGGCTCTGCAATCCATCCCTAAAATTATCTTGCACCCCCACAGAGCAGAAGGGCTTTGGGGACACTATGAGGAACACCAGTAGGATGGAGGAGTGGGGCAGGGAGCCGGGTAGCAGCTGATCCATCACAGATCCACCCAGCCTTCCAGGTGGCCAGGGTCACAAAACCCTCAATGCAAAGGTGCTACGGGTCAGACACGCAGCCAGCCCTCTAAATCGGCTGGGGTTGCTCATCCCAAATTAATCCAGAGGATGCTGCCCTCTTTCGGGCTCAGCGTGACTGGCAGAAATCGAGGGAAATTTGGAGAGGATGAAAGCCGGTGCACGTTGGGGCTCAAAACCTCACGCGGGGTTCTCAAAGGCGGTGGCTCCCCATACCTGTCTCAGTGGGCACCCCAAGGACTTTCCGCTGAGAGCCAGGGGCGAGGTCGGGGAAGGGCAGAGCGGGGCCAGGCTCAGGAGCGCTCCCCGAAGGAGGGGAAGGTGCTTGCTGGGATGACGAGCAAGAAGATGAAGGCCAGTGGCTAGGAAGGTCTCCTGAGCCTGGGGAGGACCTCGGGGTCCTTACCAGCTTTGAGAGCTGCCAGCCTCTCACCTTAGCTCATGATTCTCACAGATTCTCTCAGCTGATGGTAAAGCAAGCTGGCAGTC
>NW_008632109.1:0-266 GCF_000691845.1 Merops nubicus
CCCCCCCCTCCCAAAACCCCCCGCTCCTCATCTAGGCCCAGCCCCTCCGAAACGCCTCCCCGGGCTGGGGCTGTCCCCCGGCCCTCGTGCAGCGCCGCCGTTTTGGGTTAAAACACTGATGTATTTTCTCTTTAGCGAAAGGAGTCCCAGGGGCTATAAAAATTCCCAGCAGGCTCCCGTCAGTCTCAGGTCATTAACTTTCTTTCATTGGGAGTTTGTTTACAGCCAGCCATAAATAGCGGCGCCCGCGCCGCTCGCCAGCCGGG
>NW_008632109.1:352-717 GCF_000691845.1 Merops nubicus
CCCGTGCAGGAGGGCACAGCACCCCAAGCTGTGGGGTCCAGAGCACGGGGTCCAACACGTCCTATATGCACCTTTTCCATGCCCTGAGTTTCTCACCAGCCTGGCACACTGGTCGGCATGGCACGGTGCCACTTGCCACAAAGGTACCCCAACCCTGCCAATCGATGGGGTCACCTCCTGCAGGGCCAGAGGGAGCTGGGCATTCTTGTGGCTCACATGTGGCCTGTGCAAGAGGAGGAAGAAGAGGAAGGCAGCTGGCTTGAGCTGCCTGCGTGGGTAACCTGCCCCCGGGGCCTGCCCTGCACCCTCACCCAGCCCAGCACCCGCTGCGGAGGGAGCCCAGCCCCTGTGAGCCCATCACAAGC
>NW_008632109.1:807-2373 GCF_000691845.1 Merops nubicus
GCGGGGTGTGGAGGGCCCAGTGCCAACATACAGAGCCCCGGGAGGGACCCCAACACCCCTCATCTCACCACGACCTCCACCTCAGACCTTTGCCCTTCCCGGCAGCCCCTAAGGCACCACAATTTGGGAAGAAGGAAAGCTGAGTGCACTGCCAGCATGGCACCTCTGCCCACCGGGGCTCCTCCACACCCGGGACAGTCTCAGAGCACCCACGTCCCCCTCGCTGCCTGCCCAAGAGCTGCACCCACAGCACTGCTGATGCCCCCAGCACCGTGAAGGCCTCGGAAGGCTCCGGGGTGCCCTCTGGTTGCCCAGCAGTGCCCGGGGCTGGCAGGTGACCGGCAGCTTTATTTGCCTGACCAGCAGCTTTATTTGCCCTAGGCGAACACGGCGGCTGTGCCGGGGCCGTGCGAAGGCACCGGCTGCAGCTCGGGCACAGCCTGGGAGCACAGGGCTCCGGGAGCCTCCTGAGCTCAGCCAGGGCTCAGCCGGTTAAATATTTACCCTGTGTTCCAGCAAAGCACCCGGCACTGTCTGCACCCTACCCCCGGCACTGCCAGCTCCCCGTGCCACCCAGAGCAGCACCAGCAGCCCCACCCCGGCACGGGTGCCTGGAGCGGGGGCTCGGTGCACGGCCCCCCCCAAGCCGAGTCCCAGGCTGCAGAGGGGAGCTCCAGGGGGTTGAAGAGCAGCAGCCAGCACAGCCAGGTCTGGCTCGCAGCAGCCAGGAGCCCACCTCTTGGTTTATTTGCCAGGCTGGCTCCAGGAACAGCCAATCCACGGGCTGGGCATGGGATCCAGCAGCACCCCAAGCTGCACGGTGGGCTAAGAGATTTCACCCCAAACTCACAAGCGGCGACTTCTGCTCTTTCCACCCGTCCCTGGGAGGGCAAGGACTCGCCAAAAATCACAGCCTCCTCACTCACCGTCCCCCACGTCTATGGAAATCTCTATATTTTAAACCATACACTCGCACAACCTGTAATCAGAGCAACACAAATAGCCCCTGCTTCCCATGTAAATTAAAAACACCCATTAGGCAGATTTCAAAAGATGTCAGTAGGCTTATAATTATACACGACATCCTTCCGAGATAAAAGCGATTACCGGGGATGCAAATCACTTAGCAACCAATCAGTGCCCCCAGAGTGCAAAGCACTGACCAGCCATCCATTTTCGCCTCGTCCTTTTATTCCCTGCACCGAGCAAATACAAACACAGATAAAGAGAGGCACAATAGCTCTTGACACGCAAATAGGTTAACATAATAAAGCCAGCTTTAGCCGGCTCACTCGAGGGAGAAAAGCAATTCTCAGGCAAGCAGGAGGTAATAAAACAGGGCTTTTGTGTTCCTGGCTCCCATTCTCACCCCTGCGCCAGCTTTGCTGCATTAGCTGATAGGCATCGCGGTTTGATTGAATTACCTTTCATGAATATTAGCTTTTTGAGGAATGCGCAGGCAGAAGAGAAAGAAGAAATGTCTTATTTTTGCATGCATGCGCCCGCTGCAGACGGACATGCGGCGGCACAGATGCCGGCGGGGCCGGGCGCGGGGTCCCGGCAGGT
>NW_008632110.1:0-236 GCF_000691845.1 Merops nubicus
ATAACACTCTATCCATCTAATAGGAAAGATTTGCTAGAAAGAAAACATCTTTGTAAATAAGAAAATAGCACACAGGCTGGAAAAGGACATGATATTTTGAGAACAGTACTGCCATTACAAATGATGCAAATAAATAGCATTAAGGTGATAAGAGGAGAAGGAAACATAATCAGGGCTCACAAAACTATTTTTTTCATGTAGGCAATACAAGAGGTGTGTAAAGAGAATGCAGTTAA
>NW_008632111.1:0-14955 GCF_000691845.1 Merops nubicus
TGCTGCTGCAGAGGACCTCTGTGAGGTCATCCATGATGGTGGTCTCTTTAGGGTCCACCAGGTTGAACTCCCTGATGAATAGGATAAAGTGTGTGTAGAGAGTGTTTAAATGTCCGTGCAGCTCCAGTGCCAAAGTCTCCTTAAAGTGGGAGGAGTAGATATGGGCCAGCACGTGGAACAGGTACTTGCAGATCTTCTTCACTAGGGACTCGAAGGAGTTGGGGAATTCCTTGCCTGAAAGGAAGGTGGAGAAACATCATGAGAGATCTGCTCACCTCCAGCCCTGCAGCAGCATCTGTTTGGCCTCAGTTGGGAGCAGGAGCAACCATCCCACCTGGTGCAGAGGACAACCTGCAGGTCCTGTGTCATCCTCCCACCTTCAGGGGAAGAATCTAGGGAGGTTTTAAGCATTTTCAGGCTTAAATCATAAAGCACCAGGTTGGAAGGGGCCTCAAGGATCACCTGGTGCAACCCTTCTTGGCAAAGACATGGTGGAGATAAGATGGCCCAGCACCCTGTCCAGCCCAATCTTGGGGGATGTTTTCATTTGGAGTCAAGTTTTAAACCCTGAGGGTTCAAAATTCAGGAATCAGGGATCATCTTGCTTTAAAACAACTTTTGTGGGTTTGGTGTTTCTTGGTTTGGGTTTTTTACTGGCTGTAAAAATAATGAGGTTCTTCTGGGTCCTTATCACTAGAAAAAGATGCTCCTGGATGAGTTGTTTGGGACAAAATACTGTCCAGGAGTGGCAGGTTTTTTTTTCCTGGAAGTATATAACTAGACTCTGCCTCTTTCCAGATGAAGGTGCTTGTAAGCAAAGGGCACTGGCTCCACCTCTGCTCTGCTGTGATGTCCCCAGTCCACCAATTATCTGCTGAAGTGGCTCAAGGAGGAGGCTGCTCTGAGTCCGGATTAAGCCCACGTGCAGTAATTTCAGGTCTCTTTTCTTCCTCTTAACCAAAGGCACTGCATGTAGCCATCTAGTTAGGCTAGAAATTTGAGTTAAAATCACTATCCTCTTGCTTTTCAGTTCTTAAAGATCACGTTCTCCTTTCATTTCTGGAAGGGAAAGGAGACTGCAAACAACCCGCGGGGTGAGGACGATGAGCCACATTCCTGGCAATCCAATTTATTTCCTCCTTAATGCATCAGGGCCCTAAACCACCACCACCAAGGCTAAATCTGACTGGCAGCAGGCTGTATTAAAGACACCCCTGCTGACAACATTCAGATTTTCACCCTACAGAGGCCAGAAGATCTCAAAATGCTTCAAGACGCACCGACAACAAAACACAACCCAAGGATTGTGAGACTCTCACCCCGGTTCACACGCCCACGCTGCAAATTTCTTACAGCAAGAACGAGCCCAACTTCAAATCCCCCCTAAAAACCCCCCAAAAGAGCCCAGAGGGAGGTGCAGGAGCTCTGGCAGAGCCCAGCAGTACCATATTTTGTTGGGAAGACGTCCTCGTCGGTCACGAGCTTCTGCACCGAGCTCATGACGAAGTCGACGTACTGAGGAGCAGTGCACTTGATCTTCTTCCCCCGCTCATCATACCAGTAGTACTGTCTGTGGAGAGAGCAGAGTGTCACCATGCTGTCCCCTGGCCCTGCAGCACGACCCCTCCAAGGGTTTAGGGTCCAAATCATCCCAAACACCACCCGCCACGGCGCCCACAGCCACCGGAGCTGCCACGCGAAGAGTTCGCTCCAGGCTCGCCTTCTCCAGCCAAAAATCTTCATTTTTTAGCCTGTTTTGCTTCTCCCCAGCAGTTCTGGAGAGAGCTGCTGACATGCCTCCCAAGAAAAAGGAGCACTGCTGGGGCTGTAGCAGCTCCTGAACGGGATGGAGGAGTCCCCTCCTATTTCTGAAGCACGACTTCACCTCCTCGTGGGGTGTAGTTATGTGGTTTAACAGGAGGTGGCTCCAAAGCATCAGCTTTTACCAGCTTTCCACAGCTTTTCCCAGCTTTCCACAGCTTTTCCCAACTTTTCCCAGCTTTCCACAGCTTTTCCCAACTTTTCCCAGCTTTCCCCAGCTTTCTCCAGCTTTTCCCAGCTTTCCCAGCCTTCCCCAGCTTTCTCCACCTTTTCCATCAGCCACAATCCATCCCCTGGAGCCCTCCCTCACCTGATGGACAACCTGCAGGCTGCAAATTGCTGAAGATTCTTTCCTTCCTGTTTTTAATTCATGGCTAATGACAGCACCTCTGTCTATCCTCATCAGGCACACGCCCTGAGAAACGTTTTACAGGTCAGGAGTTTGACTGAACACTTTTTAGTTCTTTTTTTTTCCTTCTCCTGGGTCATAGTTGAGGTGTCTGGAGTCCCAGTTCCTGAGCTCCTCCTGCAGCCTAAGCTCCCAGCACAGTCCTGCATCACCCTGGGACTGGTAAGAAACCCACTGCTGAACTGGTCTCACAGGTTGACACTGGTCTGAGGAGCAGAACTTGGCTAAAAAGCCCAACATTGAACTGGCAGGACCTACACGTGCCACCCAAATCTGATGTATGAGGCCCAGCAGGACAGTCCTGAAGCAACTCAAGAAAAACACCAAGTGTATTTTATTGATCACCAAGACTGGAAAGTTCTAATTCACGTGTTCTCATTGCCCAGAAAGATTCTGGAGGGACCTGGGGGTGGGGAGGTGAAGACAGAAGTGATTCCTGTCCCAAGAGGAAGCTGCAGAAGTTAAGGAGAGCAGCTCAAACCTCACCAGAGAGAAGGCAACTCAAAACTAGTTCTGCAGACACTGAGGGTTTAGAGAGACAGAAAGCAGGGCTTAGAGTTGCCCTGAGGCACAGGAGTTAATCTGAATAATTGGATTTTAGTTAAAAGAAACAAGTTTGGCAGCTGCCCAAGTTCAGTTACAGGAAGATAGAAATGAATAAATCTGCTGTGACATCCCACCACGGACCCTTTTTTGCCTCTCCTTGAAAATGAAGCTCGTTATGCCAGCCCAGCAATTTAAAAGAAGACTCATTAAAAGCAAGGGGTAACTACAAGGCTCGTCCTGTTGATTAGAAGTGTGTCTTCCTCACGTTTCAGGTGCTGGAGGAGCCCCTGACACACTGTGGACATCTCAGGGATGGTCTGGAGCTACACCAGAAGCAGCTCTGCTGTGCACCTAGTCAGGGACATTAAGCTGTGTACCTATTTTATCCCTGTTCCTCTTAAGCCTTCTGGGTTGTGGTGATGCCACAGAAGCCAAGGCAGAGAGGACAGAGCCACAATGTGGGAGCACAGAGCTCAGGGAACTTCAATACAAGGAAACACAAGCAAGGCTGAGTCAAAATTTCTAGAAGGAAACACCCCCCCCATACACAGTGACATCAAGGGTAAGGTAGATGTGAGAGAGGAGACTGTGAAATTGGAAAAAAATGAGTGATATGGAATGAAGGGGTTCCACTAAAGCAAAAGGAGGCTTTTCCTTCTGATCTGCAGGCCTCCTGGAAGTCTGCAGCCAACCTTGGCTTCCACCTCAGGGGTTTTGTAACCTCAGCCTCACAAACAACACTCAGATGGGCTCCTTGGAGGAGTTTTGCCCAAAAGTCAGCTAGAAACCAGCTGACAGCTCATGGTGCTTTAAAGGCAGTTTGTGTAAGAACACTGAGCTGCAAAACACACCAAACCCAAACAGTAAACACTGCCACAAAAACACAGGCCCTGCTCCACAGCAAGTGGTAAGCACACCAGCCAGCAAAGACATTCCCAAAGCTACATTCATGCCACCCTCATTCCATTTTGGAGCTAACTCTGGTGTTTCTCTTGGCATCATCCCACCTTGCCAGCCTCCATCTGTTCCACGAGGAGCCTGAGTTGGGGTCAGATGTCTCCCAGTGACCCCAGGCAGAAATTCTCCCCCTGCTTGGGTGCAGATGGTCGTGCAGCCTCCTGTGGCTGGCACAGGGCTGAGAGAGCTGCATCTGCCTGCACTCTGTTCCCTGGCTGCAGCTCCTCTGAGCTGCTCAAACCTCACCTCAGATATTGAACTGCAACTGGGGTTTATTTTGCCAGCAAACCCTCTAAATTTAGGACTGTTGGCAGTGCATTTGAGTGCAAAGTCTTTTGTTGTCACAAGTTCTGTCAGCGTCTCGGCCTTCCTTAGGTAGGACCCAGAATGGTGTGATCAAGAACACACCTCAGGGAGCAGGGCTTGAGGAACAGCACACAATCCTTGTGAATTACTGAAGAAATCAGTCCTGAAAAAAACTGGCAAACCACAGCCTTGTTCCAAGGTCCTGTGAGTTGGTGGCAGTCCAAGCCAGCTAGAAGCTGCTTTATTCAGCAGCTCTAACATTTAGGTGGTCCTCTCCAACACTGGGGACAGGTCAGGGACCAAAGAAATCCTATCAACTGGTGTTCCTCCAACACAACAATCATGTCCTTACCTTACTTCACTAGGGGAAGATTTAAAACAAGCCAAAAAAAAGCACAGAAGAAGAGGGGTGGGGAAGCAACACACGCCTCTGTGAGCGTCAGAACTGGCTGTGAACAAATCAGCCCCTCTGAGGCAGTTCCCTGTGTTCCAGCTACACCTCCCTCTTCCAAAGGGGGAAGGGCAAGATGGGCTGAGGGTTACCCAAGGCCATCAGAGCAGTTTGGAGATGGCTGTGATGAGCAGGGCCTCCAAAGCCAGGCTGTGCTGAGGCCTGTGGCTCCCTGGGTGACCTCACCCCGCGGTTTGTTCAGCGCCTGCTCGGAGGAGGAAATCACCCAGCCTGCAGTTTGCAACCCAGCCCCCGAGTGCAGGAAGGTGCTGAGGTGCTTGGGGTTCAGCTGAACACAAAGCATTCCAAGCTCTTCACCCAGGTGCCTGCTTCCTGGCCTTCCCAAACGGTGCCATTTTTCCCTGTTCCAAAACACAGGCTGGGAACGTTCCGCTGGGGGTCCTCCCGGCTCCAAACACAGGCTGCAGCTGGAGCTGCCTGCAGGCACTTCCCCTCCTCATCCTGCAGCAGGGAGTGTGGCAGAGAGCTCCTGTTCAAGTCTCCCCACAGCAGATTGGAGCCACACTCCCCTCAGGTCCCCACCACCAGCTCCTTGCAGCTGGTTTCCCACCCAGGGACTCCTGGGACAGCCAGTGCTGCAGCAGGAGTGAAAACAGGGGAGAGTTTGGGAGCAAGAGTCAATAAATACTCATCTTACTGATCACCATTTCTCATTCAGAGACCTGCTGTCTCCTTCTGATAAAATCTGGGCCCAGCAGAGGTTTGTTACCTTCTGTTCCAGCCTGCTCTCAAAGTCCCTAGCAGGGCCTTTTACTCCTCTGCTGCCAGTCACCTCTGCAACAACACCCACTGGACACTCTGTGTTCTTCAGAGAGCTCTCCAAGAAAGTCCCTGATCTTAAAGTGTCCCAAAGAGCTCAGGACATGAAGCAAGGTCAGGTTTCTAAGCACTCCATAACTCCTGTCAGAGGTGCACTGCAGAGCCCTGGCACTGCTGCACGCCTTCCCTGGGATGTTTGTGTGATGTCCTGGACCACTAATTTCTGTTCTAAAATTCACCTCCACTCCATGAATTGCAGGAAATGCAAGAGGAGGGAAGAAAAGGACGATCAACACATGTGCTGGAGTTAAAAAAAACCCACCCACAACACAACAGGCTTATTCATACTCGCCTGGATCTCATATTCCATCGTGTTGGGCTGTGCTAATCAAGAGCAGGAGTTTATGGCAACTTTTCCTTGTGCTCACCATGCAGAGTAAAAACACAAAGCTTTCTTTCACAAGGGACAGCTCGTCAGCAGTACAGAACTCCACCAAGTCCTCCAGGGCCAAAGGGCCAAACCAAAACGTTTTCCTTGCTCTCTGCAAAGCTGCCGCTCGTGTCCTCCGTGCCCAGGGCTCGGGCAGAAAGCCAGTGGCTCACGTCAGGCTGGAGGTTCTCTGTGAGCATTCTGGCTGTCTAAAGCACCCTCTGAGGTTTCCACCACTTGTTACCCTCCCTGGTCTTCCATGGAATCCCAGCACTGCCAGCAGTGAGGACAGCTCTGCCTTGCTCTCCCTGCGAGCGACGCGCGTGGTCATCGCGACCCGATTTCCACCCTCCTGCCTCACCAAGCAGAGCTCTGCCACAAAACTCCTGCCCAGTGCCACCCAACACCAAACATCCTCCCCCCAGGCAGCTCCAAAGACTCCACAGAACCCTCGTGGTGGCCAAAATGGACTTACGTATTGCACACTGCCATGGTCTGACATGACTCTCCTGTACAGAACTCTGAGATTGTACTATACTGTAAGTTGATGTGGTGGAAGAAAGTTGTTGCTGCAAAAGAAAACACAAGAGGAGAGAAATTCAGAAGTGAAACACTTCCCAACACCAGTTAACCCCCAGACAATCAGTTCAATAGAGCAAAGTGAAGTGACCTCAGAGGCTGGAGCTGGCATAGAAATTTAAAGATGAATTAGCTAAATGAGTCTAATGATGAACTGCCAAACAAAGAGGCAGTGGAATGAAAGCTCTTGCTTTGATTTAAGATGAAAGGCCCATGATGCATCAGCTCTTATTACTCATGAAGCAGCAGGACTGGAAAGTGGCTCCACCCTCCCCCTCACCTCTGCAGCAGAATACTCCAAAAGCTGAGGGCAAACAGTTTGCTACAGTCTTCTGAGGTCAGACTGAAAATGTGCAGTGGCCAGAGAACAGCATGAAGAGTTCTCATGACTTAGCTCCTTTAGAAAAAAAACAGCAGGCACACTAGAACCCTTCCACCTCACAACAATCTCCTGAGATAATTTAACATCTGAGGTGGGGGTTGGTCCCTTCATCCCAAGGAACCAGCGTTGGATGAGAGGAAAGGGGCTGAAGTTGCACCAGGGGAGGATTTGATTGGATCTGAGGAAGAATTTCTCCCCTGGCAGAGTGGTGAGACACTGACCCAGGCTGCCCAGGGAGGTGGTGGGGTCACCAACCTTGGAGGGGTTCAAAAAACATGTGGAGGTGGCACTTGGGGACCTGGTTTAGTGGTCATGGGGAGTGTTGGGTTGATGGTTGGATTTGATGCTCTCAGGGGTCCTTTCCAACCTCAACGACTCCATGATTCTACCACCAGTTTTACAACGTTTTGGGAAGGCCAATGGCTTGAGTCAGAAACCTGCTGACCCAGCCAGTTGAGCATGATGGTCCTCAAAAGAGCACCAAAACTCTAATGCCCTCAGTGCCAGGGTGAGGGAGCTGGAAGGAGGAGAGGCAGCAAAGCTTCCATGCTGCTGAGCACAGTCTGTCTGCAAGGCAGCTTCCTGACTGCCCGAGGGGTAATGACATGCACTGTGCAGGGAGAAGAGTCACTGAGTGTTTTGCTAAGCACTGGGAGCAGTAAAAGGAAGCAGAGTGACCCAGCACCACCTCGGGTGTGGCCAGCAAGCTGGAGGATCACAGGACTCACTGTTGCTGGCTAGCCACTCGTTGAGGTCTATTTCTCGTGGTAGCATCACTAGCTCCTTAAATTCGAAGTCAGTAATTCTGGATTTGGTGTATTCTGGCTCTAGGTAAAGTTTCTTCTCTTCTGGTGCTGGCTTTTTACCATTTGGCTTTCCCTTGGACTTCCTGCAAGAGATTGAAAAGAGAGAAGAAAGGTTATTTTGGCTGTTGGTGAGCAGCTAGAGGAACCCAAAAGAAGGGGGTTTATCCAAACCCCTGTATCTGTGTTTAAGCTGCTCCTCCTGTCTCCCCCCCTCCCCTGAGCTTAACTTATTGTTTGATATCCAAGCAAAAACCAGTTGCTGGAAAAGTGTATTTGAACTCAAGTCACATTTTTCAAGCAACACTAGATCAGGCAGCACTTGCTGTGTGCTGCCACAGAAATGCCAGGAGGAGACACCAGGATTTTTAATGTCAGGTTTTCTTGGTTAAAGAGGTTTTTAAGGCCCTGTAAATCCAAGACAAGCTCACCTTTACATGTTTGCTGTTGAAACTCACCCAGATCCCACCCTAAGGAAAGCCAGACCTCGTGTTCTGGCTCTTAACACACCTTAAATAACCTTCCAGCTCTGTCTGAGATACATGAAGCTCTCATCTGTGCTGTGAGGATGGGACACACATCTCCCAGGGAATGGTGCCTGAAGGGTCAGTGCTGTCCTCAGAGAAAGGATGATTATTGATTTCTCTCTTCATGATCCTTCAGACTTCTCTCTTTATGGGCTCTTCACTCATCTACACACTAACCCCACCTTCAGAATGACTCCACATCAGCAGCACTGCAGCAAGGGAAAGCCTGAGATTCACCATCCACAAGAAAGGACCTTGGTACAGCTCAGCCTCCAGCACTGCCACTGTTTTGCCTCATCATACTCCTCTCTAACCACTCCATGAAGACCAGAAGGACTTTAAGACCTCAGGAAGGCCACCAGCAAGGAAAAATCAAGAAAACTTCAGTGACTTGCACCCTCGTGGTACATTTACAAAACACTGCAGGGATGAGCTGGTGGCACTTGATTGCCATAAGTTAATGAGAAAGCTGGAAGTCATGGTTAGAAGAAAATAAGGGCAGTATAGGTGAGGATGGATTCAGCACTTGGCTACTTGTGCACATCTCCTGCCACCTCCCTGTTCCACAGCAGAGTATTCCAAGGCAAATGAAGCCTACAAAATTTGTCTCATGTTTATTCAAAGTAACCTGGGCTCATTATCTGCTCCACAAAGGGGTGGTTGAGGAGGTGCCAGGTCAGATGTCCCTCAGCTCAAGGCTCTCAGTACAGAGAGGGGTTGCTCAGATCAACTGCTCTTGGTTCTCAGGTAACTATTGTGGTCTTCAAACCCTTCCAGTTGCTACATCTCGTTTGAACCTCACCTCAAAAATAAGCTACAGATAGGAAAGAAAATTCCATGAGAACTCCAAGAGGGCCTTAAAGGTATTTAAAAAAGCCATGAAAGATTTTCTTGATCTTTTCTTGAGCCTGAGACTTCAAATTTTCCCAGAATTGAGGATGATGTTTAGTGTAGCAGCAATAAACCAACAGTCTCGTGTGATACCCTGTAACTGTAACCTGACTTTACAGCAGCTGAAGCAACACGTTTGACCTCTTCCTTTTGCAGGAATACCATGTTAAGACTTGAAACTACCTTCCCCTGGCAGTCAAGAGCATAAATCCAGTCCAAACTATGCACTTGGCCCTGAGCTGGCAAAAAAAAATACTCCAGGCTACTGATTTGCTTAATTCTGCACTGCTGCAACCAAGCCTGGCACCTTCATACCTGCTGGGGCTCTGAGACAACACTACAGAACACACTTTTTAGGGGTTCTTTTTTTCCAGCTGAGTTGGTTTAGTGAGTTTTGGGTTGGGGGGAGGCAGGATTCAGGCATTCAAGGGTAAGAATGTTTCTTACAAGAAAATGACAGTTCCAGTCACAATCCCCTAGAAAGTCCCTTCAGAGAGTGGTTTGACAAACCACAGGAACCACACTGGAGGAGAAAAGTTATCACTGAGGAGCAGCTGGGAGAGAAGAGTTTGTGTCTCTGCTTCAGGACACTTACAGGAAGGGCCCTGGGTTAGGGCTGTGCCACGTCAGCCAAGAGCAGTCTTCTGAGAGGAGGAGGAGGAGGAGGGGAGAGAGAGATGAAGAGGTCAGACAGTCTGTCACAGAGCCAAGGCTGTGGAAGGAAACCACAGCAGGAAGACAGATGCAGAGGCTGAGGGGTAGAAATGGGGACTGGGCACCTGGTCTCACTTCAGCATCTCCTCATTTCAGGCAAGAGAGACAGTTGGATGCTGAATACATCCCACAAGTCTGCTCCTGCCAACAGCTACGTGCCATCCTCCAACAAAAGCCACCCCCAGCTCCACCCAGATGCCAGCTCTGGGTCACATCAGGACCTGCAGCCACTTCAAGTCTCTCTGATAGCTTGTGTGGGACTCTCTGCCTCGTGCTGGAACTGGAGCACTTCAGACAGGAGGATCCTGTGCTCTGCCACTTCCCAGAGCTCTGGCTCCCTCTGGAAAAGAACTTGACTCATGGGTATCACCACTGAAGCTGCAGAATGCTGTCATCACTGAGATCAAAGGGTTTATTCACACCATGGAAACCTGAATGTCAAATCTCCATGGCTCTTCTCCCAAGGCATCAGTGATAGGATGAGAAGAAATCAGCTGAAGTTGCACCAGGGGAGGTTTAAATTGCATATTGGGAAGAATTTCTCTCCTGGCAGAGTGGTGAGGCCTTGGCCCAGGCTGCCCCGGGAGGTGGTGGGGTCCCCAGCCTTGGAGGGGTTCAAAAAACATGTGGATGTGACACTTGGGGACGTGGTTTAGTGCTCATGGGAGTGCTGGACAGTTGGACTTGACCTTACAGATCATTTCCAACCTATTCTGTGTCCAGCACAAAGTTCTCTGCCACTTTCTGCAGCTGCTGAGAGCCAAAGACCACAGGAGTTGTTCCTACCAGCAGACTTTCATGACCAAATATTCCAAGGACAACCCAAAACCACTCCTGGTCTTAAAAAACACCCCAAGTTTTGAACCAGACCACCCATCTTCCCTCAGCCAGGCAGAACTTGGGTTGTAAAGTCAGACTTGTAAGGCTGGCATCAGCTGAGTGGTGCTCATTCTGGGCTGTAAACCCCTGGGTTTAGTTTGGAAGCTGTCAGTGCTAGTCAACACTAAAGCATTTTCTTGACAGACTTCCAAAGCTGGAGCATGCAGTGGTGTGGAGAGAACAGTTTTAGAAACATGATTACATATGATTAAGAAGCAGCAAATAACAGTTCCATATGGCAGAGAAACCAAAGCTCACACACTCACAGCTACCAGAATCACCCACGTGTCTCAAGTTTATAGGTTAGGGCCTTTCTGCTCTCCCCCACCTCTGAGTTCACTGTTGTTTCAAAGACCTGCTAGAAAACACTACCTGGACCCAACTCCAAAAGTCTCTCCTCTGTTGAGAGCTCTTCACATTCCAGAAGCTTTCCTTCATTTTTCAGGTTATGTTTAAAGGACACAAATATGAAAAATCCTGTGGAGCCATTTCTGAGATGGACATTTCTGACATAGAATCCTAGAATCCTTTAGGTTGGAAGGGACCTCCAAGATCATCAAGTCCAACCACTGAGCCATTAGGGCTCTAAAGTCCTCTGCTAAAACAGATCAGAATCTGTCAGGGCGGGAAGGGACCACAAGGATCCCCCAGTTCCAACCCCTCTGCCATGAGCAGGGACACCTCCCACTAGATCAGGCTGCCCAGAGCCTCCTCCAGCCTGGCCTTAAAGACCCCCAGGGATGGGGCCTCACCCCCCTCCCTGGGCAACCCATCCCAGCCATACCTCCAAAGCAGCTGGAGGAATGTTCCACAAGAGTTTGGTGAAGGGCAGTCCAGAGGTCAGCCCAAACCTTGTCTATCAGTGCTGAGCTGCTAATTAAGGGAAGAAAAAGTCTTTAGGGAATCCAAGGAGACAGCACTTGGCAGTTTTTACTCAGGCAAACCAAAGAAGTCTCAGATGACTGCCAGGATAGGTTTGTGTGTGTGCCTGGCTGGTTTTAGCCACTCAACTGAACATGATGCCATGGGGCAAGTTGCACCCACAAGTAGGTTCCAGAGAGGGAGAAGTGATGGGAGGTGGCAGGGGAGAGGTCACTCGCCTGAGGTCTCAGAAGAAGGTTCAGCAAACTGGCTCCAGCCAAAGACAGGACGTTCAGTAATGCTTCTAGCAGGGCTTCCAGCCCCAGCCTTGTGTTCTGCTGAGGAAACACAGCAGCTGGGGGTCTGCCTGGGTTCCACTGCAGAAAGATGGATGAGACACTCCACCAAGTGACAGGCCCGCTGGGCTGTGACAATTTTTTCCCCTGGTCTAACTGCTTTGTTAAGATGGAGTAAAACTGCCAATTTCTCAGCATGTCTTCTCATCCTGTCCTAGTTAATCAAGATCCTCCTTTAATATCTCTCTCTATTTCCTCCTTGATCAGATGCCCAGTAGTTCCTTGGTTTAAAATAAACCTGCCCCTTGGAATGCCTTCAAATCACCACCCAGGTAGGAAATGAGGTTTAAAACCACATGAGGGATTATTCCCATTTCACAGCAAAAAAAAAATGGCTGGGAGGTTCCACGTTTGCTTCATGGTGCAAACACTAAAGATGGGCTTCAGCTCCACCTGCTCTGCTTGTTTGGAAAGGAGAACACGTGAAGCCACCTGAGATGCAGAAGTGTCACAGATGCAACATCCACTGATGTTCCTCCTAACCTCAGAGAGGTCCCATCACTCCAAATTTGCCCCAGGCCTCCATGGGTGGGGTCAGGAGACCCTCATTGGTTACCAGGGTGATCACAGAGGGGATAGCAGTGAGTTATTAAACTCCCAACTCCCCTCAGCTGGTGGTGGGGTTTAAGATGATCTCTGCCAGAGCAGGACTCCTCTTTTCCAGAGGGAACCAGCAGTGTTGTCCCCTGCAAGCTGTGTGGTCTCCTACCCTGACATCTCCTCAAGGACAAGTGGTGGTGCTTCAATCCTGCCCTTCAGACCCAACTCACTGCCCTTGGGGTGAGTTTATTTACTGATATGTAATAATATGTATTTATTTTTTCTTTTCTGTTTATTTTTTCCTTTCTAAGTACAAGCCACAAGTGGATTTTCTCTTTTTCATGCAGCATATTAAAGTGATTTTAGTACCAGATATAACAGTGACTTCAGCAAGTCAAAAAGTTCATTAAAAAGCCCCCTGCAGTGGTGAGGAGCAGAGCTGCAGGCAAAACTCCAATCTCTCTGTGCTCTCTGGATCAGGCCCCAGCTCCAGGTTCCAGCCAACTCTCAAACCCCCCTCAATTTCCATTTGAAAATGGAGAGAACAGGTCCAACAGCCCCTACATGGCAAATCTCTCTCCCTGTTTGCAAACCTCCTCGTTCAGGAGCCATCTCAAGCCTGAGAGGATGAAAACAGCCCCAGATTACCAAACCCTCCAGGACAAAGATGCTTATTTTGTGATTAATAATATTTATTTTGGTTTTAGCAGCTGACCTTTTTTTCTTCCCTGAGGTTAACTGGTCTAATCCCAGCAATCCCCAGTAAATTCAGAGAGGAGCATGTCTCGCCTGGTGACAATCCCCAGGAGAGGAAAAGCCCCAGGGTTTACAGCAATGAAAGGGCCACAAAAAAGAATGATCTATTTTAAGGAAAAATCAAAAAAATAAGATGCCCACGGAAACGTTATCGAGCGATATTAGAACAGTCACTTGAGGTTTTGGGGAAAATTTGGGGGTTGGGATGGTACATTCCCAACTAAACTACCTCCTTGGTGATCTGAGGAGGGGGGTTAACTCCTTAAAACATGGAATTAGAGAGGCAGCAAGCCAACAATGTCTTTTAGGCCAGTCTTTATGAACACTTTCGTGGGTTTTTTTGATTTTCCAGAGAATACAGGTTTGTAATTCAAAATTCAAGTTATAGTGGGTGTGTTCAGTTAAGATCTCTTCCCTGCTTGGGGTAAGGAGTCAAAGGGGATGAGAGTGAGACCAAAAAAAAGGGATAAAACACATCAAGGTAAAAATATTTTAAGACACAAGATCTCTCTCTTTCCAACGTCCTCCCTTGGCAGAGGGGAGGAGCCCAAAAGTTTCAACCATCCACAGAAGGCCACAGTTGTGAGTGAGGAAAAACCAGGTTGGCTGCCCACAGATTCAGCTGTTAACCTTTCTGTGGCACTTTATTGGAGAGTTCTCCCTTGTTTTCTGCTCCCAAATGTCCTGTGTGAGCACGGGAGTCCTGAACCCATTCACAGCAGGAAGGAAACTGGTTCATGAGCTCAACTTTACGAGTCTCAGTGACAATGAACAATGAAGAAGCAGGTTCCGTTGGTTTGCACAGGACAGGAACAACCTTTTTGGTTGTCCAGTTTCCTACCCCAGGAGCCCAGGGTCTTTTCTCCTCTGTTCAATGCAAGGCTGGAAGTTTAGAGATGCCAGGCAGCTTAGAAATCACTTCTTGGTATTTCAACATCTTTTGTTTTTGTGTAGCACGCAAGAAAAGGTGACTAAGAAGCTTCATCAGAAGTGCCCTGCCTTTGAGGAAAAAAAACAAGGGATGATGCTTGCATTCCCCTCTTCCTTTAAACCCATAAAGATTAGCATCTCCACAGAGGTTTTTCTGCAATCCCCTGTCCTCTGTTAACCCAGCTGACAGCCAAAGTGTCCAGCTGCACACGCCGCGTGACGGCACCGCCGGGACACAAACCCTGGATGTCCACCCAGGCTGGGGATTGGGCAAGAAAGGGACATCTGCACGGGAAGGGCTGTGACCCTCACCCCACGGAGCCTCCACGGCCACCTCCTCTCACCCCAGGTCTCTCACAGACCCCTCTGACCCGTTGTCTTCCCCTCTTCCCCTAGCTCAGCTCCAGGGCTGAGCGGGTCTAAGAGTGCTGAGCAGAATAAAATGTCTTTGGCAGCATTTCTGGCCCTGCTGCTTCATTTTTTTTGTTCTGTTTTTTTCAAAGTTACTAATAGTTTATTTAAGAGGAGGAGGAAAGAAGAATGTACCCTACATGCCAGGGAAACTTTTTCTTCTGGATTCTCAGAGTGGCTCTTTGCCTTAAAAGGGAATCTTTGCTGGGGCTCCGGATGCTCTGCTGTAAACAGCCTGTGCCAAGGCATGGCAGGCATGTCAAGGATGACAAGTGCCATAATGTTATTTCATAATGCTGCTTCTCAACAGAAAGCCCAAAATATTCTGCAGAGGGGCAAACTGGGCTCCAGCTGGTGCTGCTGGCCAAGCCAGGAGAGCACAGGGCACCTGGTACGGCGGGTCTGCTGCTCCCTTTTGGGGGGGTCCCCGTGGGGCTGGTGGGTGAGGAGCAGCTGAGGGTGCTGAGCCTGGAGCAAAGGGGGCTCAGGGGAGACCTTCTGGGACAACTCCTTGACAGGAGGCTGGAGACAGGTTGGGTTCAGGCTCTGCTCCTGAGGAATGAGCAACAGGACAAGAGGAAACGGCCTCAAGTTGGCCCAGGGGAGGTTGAGGTTGGACACAAGGA
>NW_008632111.1:15172-18674 GCF_000691845.1 Merops nubicus
TGTTTCCAAGCTGTGGAGATGTGGGGTGAGGGACATGGTGGAGTGGTGGCTGTGGCAGTTTTAGGTTTATGATTGGAACTGATGGTCTTAAGGGTCTTTTCCAACCTACATGATGCTCCTTCTCTCCCTCCTCCTCCTCCTCTCCCCTCCCAGCACTAGCTCAGTCTTTGCTGTTTGCCCACAGAGGCCTCTCAGCTACACATGAACAGTCTTGATTTTTGGTTAATTTGGAGATTAGGAAAGAAAAAGGACAGGGATCTTTCCTAATGTTTATTTTCCAGAGCTCTGCGTGGAGCCCAAGGAGGGCTGTGGTAAGAGATGCAGTAGGTCACAGATGACCAGTGTTGCAAGAATTAATCCATCCTACCCTTCCAAACACTGCCTCACAGGGGCCTGAGCCTGTGCCAGACAGCCCTGACTCCTGAGACACTGGGCTGGGCTTTGTTGGCCTTGGGTTTGTTGTTTTCAAGCCTCCAGTTTGGGCAAACTGTGGCTGGCTGATCAAGGATGCCAAAAGCTGAGCAGAAAGAGGCCAAATCCCTCCTTGAGAAGGTGGCTCGAGGTATCTTCTCCTCTGCCTGCACCTCCTCCTCCCCTAGAAGGTGATTTTTGGAGCAGATCCTGGTGCAGGGCACCAAGGACAGGGAGAACATGCCCTGGGAAGTCTTCAGGGTATCTTCCCAGCCACTTACCAGCTCAACCAGCATCTGCAGTTGTGTCCTGGGCTGTCTTGTTTCAATCCCTGGGCACACACTCCAAACCCACCAAGATAAAGATGCTCCAGCACCTCTTGCCTCCTTCAGAGGGAAAATGCACTTGTGTTGCTAGCATACAACTGACTTCCTCCTCATCTTCAGCTTCCTCATCACCCTCCACTGCTAAATCTATGCCCATACTGCAAAAAAGAATGGGATTGGCTTCACCTCTATCTGCATGTCTAAGTGTTTATAGCACAACTAGTTCTCTAAAGACCTTCAGAAGTCACCAGAAATAAATCTTTAGTCTCTAAAAGAGTTGAAAGCCAGGAAGTTTCTCCAGGTGGCTTCTAAAACCTTTTATATTTCAGGGAAAACGTGTCAGATTTATTGTTATAATACTCAGAATAGTGGTTTTTTTTCAACACATGATTTGAAATTCTGACAGGCAGAACTGCCTGCAAAGAACAAGGGAAAAATAAAAAAGAGCCAAATTGGCAGAAAAAAAAAGTCAATCTCTCTCTTTTAAGGTTTTTAGACTTTGCAAGTTGAAAGAAAATGTAAATACACAGTAGTAAACCCAACAAACTTCTTAGATAACTATTCCCTGTGTGTTCTCAGACACGTCTGTTAGGTGAAGCAGTGACTTATTTATTATCCTGTAACCTCCTACTGGAACACACTTTGGACTTGTGCATCATGATGAAATGCAAGTCCTGGCAGCAACAGCTCCTCCTGGTTCCTCTGATGCAGCCCAGCTCTCTTTCCAGAGCTGCATGGGCACTGTTTGGTCCAGCACATAAAAACCACCTCACCCCCCATTCTGGGCCAACCCTCCCCACATTTGGAGGGCTGGCAGGCTGCTAAGCTGTCTCTTTTTTTTATTTCTAAGCTGAGCAAATTTGATTTGGAAACCTCCTGGGCTCATAAATGTGGGATTTCACAAGGCAGCTTGCACAGAGTTGCTTTTCAGGATAGAACTGTGCTGTAATTGCTGGGAATTATTTCACCATGGCAACCTGGCCTCAGCAGGCAGACTTGTTGCTGTATAGCCCAAGCTATACAAACACAGCCTCCTCTCTGTCAGTACCAGGGCACAGCCAGGTTTGGTTTAGCTTCCTTGTTGCCTTTTTGCCTTGCAAGCTGTCTTGGTACAATGAAAATCATCCCTCTGACCTCACTGTCCAGTCTGAAGTACTCCTGCAGCCTGAAGGAAACCTGTGTTGGATGCACAGGCCAAGCTCAGCACCTTGGCTGGAAAACAAGCAGGAATAATGTCTAATGTGATCCAAATTTCACAACTCTCACCTTTTAAAAGCCTACAAAAACGTTTCAGGAGTTCTTTTAGACTTATCCTGTGGGTTTTAAAAAGAAGGCAGCGTGGAGTGTGGGCTGCATGACATTCCCCAAAGAGTTAAAGAGCAAACTCCCTCCCCGAGCCTGTGCTCTCAAGAGAGAAATATTTTTCAACGTGGTGCAACATGTCAGCTTGCAGCTGAGCTCAGGCCCAGTTGTTGTCCTCTCCTCAGCTCCCCAGAGGCAGGGAACAGTGAGGAATTGTCTTCTTTACCTTCTTCCAGCAGGACTGGGCAAATTACAGCTATTTAAGCACAAGAATTGTCTCCTATCAGAAGTTATTTTTATTGGGAAACCAGCTCATCACTTGCCTCCCTGCTGCAGGTCCACCTCTGAAAACTTCACCTGGATGGAAAAACCACCCAGCAGGCAGGACAACAGCCACAGAGTCCTTCACAAACACCCTCTGTCTGCAGCCAAAAAATGGGGTTTAATAGGGCAGAAAAGAGCCAGGGCACACCAGGACTGAGTAACAACCCAGGCAGCAAGGCAGCTACTTCAGACAGCTCTGCTTTTTTAACAGGAGCCTCACTAAAGGATAGAAACTCCATTTGATAAGCAGCATGGGAAAATCCTCCAAGTTGTTTTCACTGCTCATAAGCAGTTTCACAGGCCTGCACCTGTAAGCTCACTGTAAAAGTGTTTTTTTTACCAGCACACACACATACACCCCTTGTGGCACTGAGGAATTCCTGTGAGGAATTCCATTTCCTAGCCAGTCAGCAGTCCCTCAGCAGCCTGGGCACAGAAACACCCCTGGGAAGAAGCAGAAGCAGAAGCAGCCCCACCTGGATTCCTCATCTGAGCCACAAACTCATCTTTTCCACTCAAACTATGGTGTTTTAATTAGAAAGGATATTTATTTAGCAGAAATTACCATGGATTAAAGGTCACTTCTCTCTCAACGGCAGCTACGAGGATCAAAAAATGTTTGTTTTTCTTCTGTTAATATTTTGGCTTTAATTGAGGCCCAAATTAGTTCAGGGCAGTCCCACCCCTCCTGCCAGGCCTTAGGTCAGATCCTGTGATGAGAAATGGTGCTTTGCACTCCTACCATCCTCCACCTCGTGAAGCAAACCCCCTGAAATCCACAGTCAGAAGGCAGGAACTGCATCTCCTCACAGAGAGGAGATGGGCCAAAGTGAAGCATATTTGAATGACTGAAAAAAAAAAATTAGTAGAGTGGATAATTGTTTAATTACTGGTACAGTTAGATCAGCCACTGTTAATTAGCTCGTGAGACAGCAGGGATTCCCAACCCTAATTTATTACTTTTCAGTATACTCCAAGGAAGACTGAAAAGCTTAAGTAGAAGCAGCTTTACAGACACATTCTGATCCATTAATGCTCAGAAAAACCCCAAACCCATAGACAGTCCTACCTGTGGTGCTACCTGAGGTCCTGCTGAAAGACAATTCAATTCTTCTCATTTAAAGCTGCAAGCCCAGACA
>NW_008632111.1:18705-25076 GCF_000691845.1 Merops nubicus
CACAAAACTCAACCAAGGGATGGTTACAACCAGGTCTCCTCCAACCCAACCTGAGCAGCCCCTTCTCAGCTCCTGGCACTGACCCACAGCTTGTGCTGAGGTGTCACCTAGGCTGATGTGTAGCTAATGTCACTGAGGAGACCTGAAGATGGTCCCTAACCAGTGAAGAAGGCTCTGCAGAGAGAGGAGTGTCCCCTCACTGCTGGGTGATCCAGTTACTTGTCAGTATTTTAAGTCTCTACTTCAAAAATAGATGGGATTCCTTCTCAAAAATCCTTATAACTGAGATCGCTTCACAGATCACAGGATCCCAGCAGGGTGGGGGCTGGAAGGGACCTCTGGAGATCATCTCATCCAACCCCCCCTGCTCCAGCAGGGTGCCCAGGGTGGTGTCCAGATTGTTTTGGGATCTCTCCAGAGCAGGAGACTCCACAGCCTCTCTGGGCAGCTGCTCCAGGCTCTGCCACCCTTGCAGGGTTTAGTGAAGATTAATCCAGCTTGGCTGCTAAAGAAGCTGTGTGGATGCAGAACTTGATGCATTGGAATGATGCCCCCAGACATGAGAAGAAGCTTTGTGTGCTGAAACAAAATAAAATAGGTCTTCCAGCCCAGCTAGACTAGAGTTTCCTCTGCCCCACACAGAGGGTGGGCTCAGGACTCCAGCTTTACCTTTTCCCCCATGCAGGTTTGTTCTGAAGAAATAAGGCAGCCCCACCAAAACTGAGGGTTTCACACCATGAAGAATCAGCAAAGTCTTGTTGATCACAGTCTCCTTGCCCAACAGATCCTGCTGGTTGTCAGCACTTCTCCCTGTACAGCTTTCGTGTCCTGAATCTGGGATTTGTGGTCACATGGGGCTGATTTGGGCAAGTCTGGGGTGTGAGTGGGGCTACCAAGGTGCACCAAATGTCAGCCCTCCTGTCTGTGAATTTTCACAGAGCCCCACGAAGCAGCCTGAGTCTTTTTTCATCAACTCTGAGCACTCTGTATGATGTGCCAGGACTCCTTTTTTTAAGCTGCCCCTAAGACTTTGAATATTCTGTGGCTGCTCCTCTCTCTGGCCAGCTGCACTCACTGCTGAGTCTTCCTTTTTTAAAAATAAAAGGAATTACACAGCCAGCCACAATGTTCCTTTCACCTGGGGAGCATCTGCTACCACCAGTCCCTGCTGCCTGAGCACAAGCACTTCTAAATTTATATCAGTACCAGACAAATGAACCTGGAAAATTAACAGAGAGGCATTTTCTGACAAGCTCTACCAACCTAGCCCCAGTGTTAATAGACTCCCAGTAACTCCAAGAAGTGGGTTTTAGTTCAGAAAGGGTTAAGCCATACATCCTATACCCTTCTCTTGCCAGAGCTGGCAGCCCTTAAAAGAAAAGCAGCATCTTCTCTTCTCTAATAGTGATTTGCTGAAGTGTTTCTTAAGATTCTGTTGAGCCTCACAGCACCAGGGATTAAGAAGAAGGATTAGAAAATCCCTGTCAGGAAAAGAACACTCTAAAACTCCATTTTAGTGTAAATCATATAGAAAAAAGTATGAGAGATTCTGTCTTTTTTTTTTTCCCCCCTCCTACAAATCTATCTTGGGGTGCACAGAGTTGGAGATACCCAAGAAGAGTGGGTAGAAGTAAGTGTGAAATACTTTCTCCATAAAAAGCAGCACCAGAAACATGGGCTGTTACAACACATGAAGCAGAGAGACAAACCAGGAGTTGTAGTCAGCTCCCAGAAGGATGAATGTTGCACACTTTGTGTGCATATGAACTGAAACCATCTTCCAGGCAGAGACAAAGCAGCTAAAATCTGGAGCAGATCCTGTAGTGAAACAGATGAACACCAAGGAAGCAAGATAAAAGAGGGGGGAATAATTTCACTTTGAGATTATGATCAAATCTGAAGTATCCAGGAGGGATCTTTAGGAAGAAGCAGCATCCTCTTCCTCCAAAACAGCAAAATGCTGTCAAACCTCAGGCAGGTGTCCTCCCTCTGCCAGCTCTGCAGACACCTTAGAGGGTTATTTCAACACCCAGCAGAATTTTAGCAGCCCTCTGCCTCTGGCTATCCCTCCACAGGATGTAGAACACGAAACCAAACGACCTCAACGTTGTAAACACCTCTGAAGACAGCCTGTGACTTCTTCACCAAGTGAATACATTGTACACACATCACTCCTTTCACACAGGCACCGAGGTCACGACACTCCTGCAGCAAATAAAAGTGCCCAGACAGAGAGCCAGGCAGCCCAGCAGCCTGGTGCTGCTCAGACCCACCCCCCCTGCAGCCCACCCGAGGGGAGGGCACTCATCTCACACAACAAGTCCCACAAAGCCCCTCCTGCCAAAGCAAGAGATGTCCCTGGTGCTTTCCAGGTAGCTGGGTGAGGGTCCCCCAAGGGCTGTCCCTGAGCAAGGCTCCTGTTCCCGAAATCTCCACCAAGCCCCAGGGTGAGAGTTTGTGATGTCAGCTGCCCCGAACCAAAAACATTTTGAACTATTTTGGGACAGTGGAAAGTTGTGGGAGGGAGAAAGGAAAAAAAAAAGCAGGATAAAAATAGCTGGTTCTGAGGAGCATCTTGCCCAGAAAGCCCTTCCCTGCTCATTGTCCTCCTTCCTTCCCCTTCTGCCTGTCCCCAGACCTCAGCATCCATCAGAGGAACCCCTGTTCAACAAGGCTCCACTGGATTGCTTTCTAAGAGGGCAGGCCAGACAGAATCATTGAAAAAAATGTTTCAACCTAAATTAGGATGAAACAGGATTGATTTTTTTTTTAAGTAGGTGCTTTAATCCTGTCGATGCAGGCAAACATCACAGGTGACAGCAAGGAGAGGACTCTCAGAACCACATCAAACACGTGCTGCTTCTACCCCCCCTCTCCACGTCCCTTCCCACCAACACCTTCAAGGTGACTTTCCACCACCCCTTAAAAAAACAGAATTTGGTGTCAAAATTAACCTAGTTTCTGACCTTGCTATGAATTATTCGAGGAATAGATAAGGAATTAAACTTCCCAAAATTTTGTGCTGGTTGTAGAAACATTTAGCACCATTCAGGATGCCAAGAGAAACTTGTTAAATTTATTTGGCTGAAGCCATCACTATCACCCAGGAGAAATTCCTAAACTCTTGAAAAGCACCAGTGAAAATCCCACTTGGTCTTCATGCTGCTTCACAAAATACTTGAACAATTCCTGTTAAAAGGTAACAAAACTCCCAAGTTTTCACATCATAGTTTTTTCCCCCTTCTACCTCTTCTCTAGAACCACCAACTTGTAGAAAACAACCACCACAAAACACACAAAAAGTGCATCCTGGTTGGTTTTTTTCTTTCCCCTCCCTAACATTGGCTGAATAATTACACAATTTGTTACCAGAGAGGTGGGGAAAATGACATTACTATATTTCAAAACCATCTGAAGGGAACCCAAAGCCTTAATTAAACGAAGGAACAGACAGAACTCCATCTCAGCTATGCCACGATTAATTTCAAGGGGAGGTGACACTTTTCTAATGGTATTTTAATTTTTTTTCATCATTCCAAGTCAATAGCCTTGGCCCCATCCCTGCAGTGTTAAACACAGTTTACCAACCCATATGATGTAAGATACCAGCACCTCCAGAGTTCTCCAGAGCTGAATCACTAATAATTTAAAAGACTAATAAACCTAACAGTAGCTTTCATAAAAAATTAATTAGACAGGCTGAGCACACATCTGTTGCTTATGTCACATTTTGGTCTTTTCCTGCTTTGGTTGTCTCTCCCCATGCTCTCTTCAACTCTTCTCAGGTTCTCAGGGCTGCTGCTTCTCCTCCTGAAGCTCTTTTGCTCCCTCACACTTCCCTCCTTGTTTCCTCCCTGTACAAATTCTCCCTTTGGCAGCTGTGATTATCAGCGTGGGACACACGAACATTATTTGGCATCTAGGATGACTTGGACCTACTCATAAAACCACCTCCCATGGTAAAAGCTTCAGGAGAGCAAGTTATGAGGACATTCAGCTCAGGTAAATAATGCAGAACAAATCTGCTACAGAGAAAAAATAAGAGGGATTAATATTGTATTGGAACAACTGAGATTTCTCACTCCCAGGGGACAGAAAGAGATGGAGGGTGGTGTAGAAAGAAGATGGACACTATTTCTTGTCCACTGAATTTCTACCAGTCCTCAGCAGCCTGTGGAGGGAACAGGGATGATGATGGTTCCCAGTTATGCCTGAGAAAACAGCCTAAAATGCAGTAGTTTGTTCATGATGCCAGGCAAGATATCCTCTGAGCTCACCACCAAGCCTGATTAACAGAAGAAAAATGACTTTATCCACAGTTTAATATTGATTCATCCAAAGTTTACTATTCATTCATCTTCTGTACAGACCACAGAAAACTCCATCAGCAGTTGTTTTGGGTGGAAGGGCTTAAAAGTGGCATTTTTGATCCCCTGTGTGCCAGGTTTCCTCACAGATCCCTCAAGAACCACCACAGCAGTGTGGGATTCACCTCCCCTCACTCTGCAGCACCACGAAGGAAGAGCTTGTGAGGGAGCTGCTCACTCTCTGCACCTCTGTCTTTAAGCTCCCTGTTGTTCCCTCTGCCAACAACAACGTGGAGGAAGCTCAGCTGCAGATTCCTATGTTGAAAGAAGTCCCACCACAGCTGTCACCCCCTCCCCAGCCACTCTTTTTGGCCTAAATGAGGTGCCAGAAAAAATAAAAGTGGGTTTTTTCCTTCACCATCACCAGGCTAATACTTTGTTCACTACTAATATTCAATTTCTGCAATAAGGAAACTGTGATTTTACTCAGGATTTACCTCAGCTCCTCGCTAGTATTGGTGCTTACACACTGAGCTCTTCACAGAATAGACAAAAATTGAAGAAAAGGAGGATGAAGCAACATACATAAGGTCAGATAAGGCATCTGAGAGATATTCAAGAGGAGAAATAAGAGAATCAGTCAGGCATCTAAAGAAAGTTTTTGTGACTCCATGTTTCTTTTGTTGCAGATAAGCCAAAAGGACAAGACACACTAAAAACCAAACTTCTACTACAAAATGATAATTACTCCCATCTAGCAACAGCTTAGCAAAATCAAGTTATGCTATTAACTCCCAAGCCTAGAATATTTCATATCTACGACAGCAACGTGGAAAATAAACCTCAGGGGGGGAAAAAAAAAGGCAAATAAAATTCTGCACGTACTCCCAACTGCAGGAGAAAGGACAAGGTTGTACTTCAAAAGCCTGCACTGCACGAAGCACAAAAATCTGAGTCTCACTCCTAGCTCCCAGGAAGTTACCTATCCTTTAAAAATCAACTGAACAAAAGCTTTGGCAACTCTCCCCCTACAGAGGCACCCATCTATTTACATCTGGGAGTGCTGCCAGCAGAACAGCTACCAAAAAACTTCAAAAGCTCCACGGCATGAATAGCGAGCCGCTGGCCAAGGGATTTTATGATATGACCAGCTGTGTGTAACACCAGATTGAATTATAGACACACCACCCCCAAAACTGCAAAGAAGGGACGTTAGCTTGTTAAAAAGCTGGAAAGAAACCTGAATTCCTTAATTTTTTTCTCTACGGGAAAAGTTCTTTTTAACAGGGGGAAGAAAGACACAAAACACAAACCAACTTCCATAGATCACTTCTTCAGAGCAACTCCAAGGGGATCTTCTCACCAAGGCCACTTCAAGCCCGGTTTAAGTCGCTGTTTAAAAGCTCAGAACCTTTCAGCTCTAAGCAGCTCCCCCAAAACTCCCGTGGGGAGAGCCAGAGACTCCAGTCAACAGAGGAAGAGCTGGATAATGTTTCTGTTGACAAACATTTAACCACTGGCACCAGGCAGTAGGGAACGGGGACAAAGGAAAGCTTGCCAAAGAAAGTTACGCCGGAGGAACAAGGCTCCTTTTTGGAGAGGCGCTGCCATTTTTCCTAGATCCCAGAAAAATATCCGAACCAAAATAAAGAGCTGTAGTTGTTGAAGAGCAAGACTGCTAATCCTAATGTTTGCGGTGACGTTTTTTTTCCCCCTGCAAACCAGAACGGGTCAGAACTCCTCTGAATCAAATTACGGCGCGTCCTTTGCCAAAGAGTCTGGTTTTGGTCTCGGGAGTCATACACGTCTCGGCGTTCACACGAGCCCTTCTCAGCCTCATGAGCAATTTTTTTCCCCCCTCATCTTACGACATTTCTATAGAAAACACGCCAAAGCGTCTTGCTCAGGCTCCTTCTACAGGAAAGCCAAAACCTTCGCTGTCTGCTTACGTCCTGGAAACTTAATTCTAGGGGAGCACAAAGCGAACTCGCCGGTGGTGTTCTGGGTGGACAAATGTTTCTCCCCACTATCGCTGGTCCAACTTCACCCTCCCAGCCGGTCCCA
>NW_008632112.1:0-300 GCF_000691845.1 Merops nubicus
TGGCGGTGCTGAGCCTGGAGCCATGCTGAGCCATGCCAGGCCATGCTAAGCCCTACCAATCCTTGCCAAGCTGTGCCAAGCCATACCAAGTCATGCCAAGCTATTCCAAGCCACTTTCCAGCCCCTCTGCCCCAGCCTGGAGCACTGCAGGGGGTGGTTGTGACCCAAGAGCAGGACCCAGCCCTTGGCCTTGTTGAATCTCATCCCATTGACCTTGTCCCATTGATCTTCCCCAAACCCAACCCAACCTCTCTCCTCCAGGAGCATCTGGAGTGGGAAATGCTGTGTTGGCCCTTCCCC
>NW_008632112.1:331-562 GCF_000691845.1 Merops nubicus
CGGTAAATCCCCTCCCCCTGACCACTGATGAAGTGATTAAACCAGACTGGCCCCAGATCTGAGCCCTGGGGCCACCACTGGTGACATCCACCAACCAGAGCTCACTCCGTTTTATTTAACTCCCTTTTCACTCCAGTCTGGGGCAGCACCATCTGGAAGGAGCTTCCGTTGTGTAACTCGGGAAAGCCCCAGATTTCAGCCTCCAGACCCCCAGGATGGGGGGATGTGATC
>NW_008632113.1:0-36864 GCF_000691845.1 Merops nubicus
CCCCCTTTTACACGGAACCAGGACAGTCATCTTCTTCCCCAACATTTTTTACACACTATCACCATAGCAAAATCTTTGCCTCTGAGCTTTTCAGTATAGTGTTTCCCTTGAAATTATAAGGGTCTTTAAGCATCAGCTAAAAATGCACAGAAGACTAACTCCCCATTGAGCAAAGTGGCAATTCTCTTTTAAGTGCATATCCGCTCAGAGGCCTGATCACTGTAATACCAAAGATTTTGGGAAAAGAGGATAATTTCTATAGATTTCCTAAGAATGTTGCTGCAGAACCTGGAGCACCATAGAGCTTATAAAAGCTGGACACCAGTGAGCTTACCCAAGCATTGTATAAGATTTGCAACTAAGAGACGTGTGCTCTCAAGCAAACCCAGAGAGACTACTCTACCAGTGATGAATGTCACCAAATAAAAAGAATAACTTAATGTCTCGGTAAGTTGCCTGCAATGCCATAAGAGATTTTGGTAGGATTTTACATTGTATAGCAGGTTACACCAGCATTTGAGTATCTGACAGATAAACAAACCAGATTGAAGTGGAAATCTTTAGCCAGTGAAAATTTTTCTTCAGTGTAGTTGAAAATTGGTGAGTTCTAATGCTAATACAAAGACATGGGAAAAACAACTGTATTTTGATAGACAGTTCCAGAGTCATCACAAATGTCAAAATTTTAGAAATCCACTAGCTAAGGCAGGGTCATCCTGCTCGTGATGGACTTTGGCTCCTCATTATTCATATCTAAATTATGTTCCCATGGACTAGATGCCACTTTGGATTAAATGAAAGTGGTATTATTCATAAATTTTTATTGGCAAGAGGTGATAGATTTCCTCCAGTGTAAGCCTTTTAATTAACTAGAAATATATGTATAGCTAATCTTTTTCATTTTGAAAATATAGTCGAAGAAAGTAACAATTTTATAAATGTATCAATCCTATTGTTAGTTAAAGCATAGAAAATCGAGGGACCTGAGTGTTCAAAGACAGTGTCAGCAAAACCAATACTCTTTATAGTTGATAAGCAGCATAAAGTTGAAAGAAAATAACCACACTGCATTGTTTTATACAGGGGAAAACTGTATTATCTGGAGGCTTAGATGCTTTGGAATTTATTGGGAAGACAACCATGAATGTCCTTGCAGAAAGTGATCCGGGATTTAAGAGAACCAAAACACTGATGGCAAGAACAGTTTCTCTTTCTCAGGTTGGATTTATTTACATACAGACCTGCCAATGCAGTTTCAGATTCTTTTTCCAGAATTTAAGATGCCTCAGGGAGAAGCCTTATTTATTGCAGTAGATATTGACTAGGCTTATGGACATAGATATTATGCTTTATGTTTGCTCCACTTTCTTTTTCTTTAGAAAAACAAAAGATAACAGAACCACAAAAGCTAATGTAAAGTCATCTTTTCTGCATAATCACATGTGCAATAACAATTTTAAAAAGATAGTATATGTCGTGATAGATGATTGCACTCTGGAGGCAGAGTCAAATGGTAAGTGTTTTTGTAATAGCCACAGGCAGGTATCTTTCAGCATAAACATCACCGTACTACTTTCCTTGGAATTGAGTCATACTGGAATATGACATATGTTTTGTTAGGAATTCAAGTTAGTTTATGAGGAATTAAAGCTGTGAAAAGTTATATCTTAATGTCTGCCTGAACTAATGGTAGCCTTGCACAGTTGTGACTCACGTTTAAAAGTTCAGACATGACAAAGCCAGAAGTACTGTTTGTACGACATTATTTTAGCTCTCCAAACACTGAGATGAGAGAGACTGTGAAAATCAACAGACCTTGAAAACACCTTTAATTTTACTATATTTATTTCCTTCTAGAGAGGAGTAATGTGTTCTTCATTTTAGCGTTTGTATTGTGTGAACAGACTGGTACTGCTGTAGAAGGCCAAAGGCAAGTAACCCTTGTTAAGGCCCACAGGTTTAAAAAGAGCTTTTGAGAATTCCTCCCTGAACAATATGCATGAATTCTTACATCAGATCTGAGGCAGAAAGTGACATAAATCCTTTCTCCCTGGTCATATAACACAATGCTTCCTTTTCAGTAATTTGTACATAAAACTTTGTGAGTGATCTTTTGAAGGTGGAGACTGAAAGTCTGCCATCATAAGTCTTTTGTAATAAATGAATAACTGGAGGCAATATCATAAAGATTTTGAATGATGCAGTATATTAAGGTGAGAATTCACATTTGGAGGCTTACGTATGACTTAAGATGCAGTTCATATGTATTTACCAGCTGTACAGTGGCAAATACAAGAGGCCATTCCTTCCTGCAAATAAAAGGAAGAGAAGATCCTATTCTATATGCTATTCTATCCTTATAAACTAATAGAAGTGTATAAGAACACTCCAAAATATCACCAAGTATATGGAGTGTGGTTCTGCCCCATCTTTGGTAGAAGTCATACCTTATTAGGCCAATCTCTTTTGTCAGTCCTGCTGTCACATAAAACTGACTTCAGTATCTGATAAAAATATTTTATAGGAAATATTTATGTACATGCATTATTTATTCAAGCAGGTAGAAAGGTCCTGAAAATAATATTCTTCCCATTGTGTCGTTTGTGGAATAGATTGCTTGACTTTTTAAGGCTGTGTATGATACACTCCTTTTTATTTTTCTTTCATTGTAATTGGTGGCTAAATTTATATCCATAGCTGACATTGCTTTTGAGAACATAAGCAACATTATTTGTTTGTTCATTGTTTTTTAAAAAAGATGGTTAGCAATTACCATTGGGAAAACCACACTTAGAATACTAGTTAAATATTTTATTGGAGAAGTTTATCAAAAAAAGAAGTTAGATGTTTTAGCTCTAAAATTTCATCTCTGCAGGTATGATATAGTCCCAAATTTTATTACTACTTCCTAGACATGCAGAAGCAGAAAGTAATAAAATCTGTCATACCTACAGCACTACCAATAAACCAACAGGAACGATGTGTATTTTTGCAGCTGTTGCGAGAAGCTAAAGAAAAAGAGAAACAGAGGCGGGCCCAGCAAGTTACAGTTGAAAGAACAGCACACTATGGACTGCTTTTTGATGAATTCCAAGGTTTGTCTCATCTTGAAGCTCTGGAAATCCTGTCAAATGAAAGCGAAGCTCAGGTACAGTATGCAGACAGCATAAATCAAAATAGTTGGTAAAAAATTGATCTTTACATTAATTTCACTCTGCAGGTGTGTGTGGAATGAACACCAAGTTTTCCATCAACTTCAGAGAGAGCTGGGTTGGTCCCACGGGCCAGTCCTTGGCTTCAGGAAATCAATCTCAATATGCCTAGGATTTAACTCCAAGATTAACTTAAACCAAACAACTTCATAACTGAAGTTATTGCTGAATATTTCTGACTGTTTTTGTTAGTACCATACAGAGTGTGTATTTTTAAGCTTGTGACACTATGCAGATTTCTTTTCAGAATTTGCAAAGGGGTTGAAATCTTTCGGCTTTGTATCAGGCAATGGTACTTTTGTTAAGGAATTTCAGACCTATTACACCTGCAGGCTAGTGAATTAAAATGAAGTCCAGATTACTTATTAATTTTCTAAGCCTTCTTTATTGTGTTAGTTTTTAAAGTTACATAAAACTACCCCAGGTTATTATTACTGGAAGTATAGAAATATCTCTCTGAAGAACACACTAATAGTATTAAGGTCTAAATGATAAATACATTTTTAAATTTCAGCTGCCAACTTGACTCTGCTAGTAGATCAGTAGATCTCTGACAGTTGATTAATAGAGATTTTAGATTCCCAGCAGTGATATTCTGTACTGAAGCAGTTTTTCTGAGTAAATTTCTTACAATAAAAGTTTTCTTTTTTGTTTTTGTAATTAGCACTCCTTGCCATCAGGGTTATTTTTAATGTAATATAGCCAACTTATTTTAAAAATGTTTTATTTGCTCTCACAAATAAAATAAGCTTAAATTAATAACAGCTAGATACATACTGTCCGTGTTGGTTTTATTTTTTTGCAATCACATCTAAATGAAAAATTATAAAAAAACCCACCACAAAACAGAAAAGAGGTAAATGGAGAACTAGTTCAGGTTAATTGTACATGTCAATACTATTATTTTACTGCAAGGTACCATGGGGTAAGTAAGACTCGTGCAGGTTTTCTGATGTGCTTCATATTATGTCCTAGATAACCTCTTGTTCCTAGTCCTACTCACTCCAGTGGGACTGAATCCAACTGTGTGGGTCAACAAGTCCAATTCCCTGGTAAATATTCCAATTACCATACACATACAGAGTGCTGTAAGTTTGAGACCTATATGAACAGCCCAAAAGCCACAGGAGGAGTGCAAGGGAGACTGAAGGCATTGTTAATGACCTATGTGATTCTAATAGCAGGGATCTAAAAATATTTTTAAACTTTTATTTTAAACATTTGCATTAGAAATTTTCCTAGCTAATCCTATGAAATGGACAATGCTTAGAGAGAGGGACAAAAAAGTCTTAGGTAGTCCTTCACAACCTGAGTTGTGTCTCCCTAGGCACATCAAGGAGGAACAACTTTCTCCACTCTCACTGAGCCAGCCTGCACATAAGTCAAACAATCTTTAAAAAAAAACCTTGAAAGAAACCTAGAAGTGAAATTTTGTGTCATGAGGAGAAGAGGCATTCCTCTTGGCTCCCACAGGCAGAGAGCAGGACCGTGGGATTAACAATAATTAATAATTGTAATGCAAACAAACAATGAGTGAAAGAATCTCTTTCCATCCCTTTTAGGCATGCCACCCTATGAGATATGCAGGGACTTGCAGGTACCTGAGACATGCAAAGACCTGTCAATACGTTATTCAGAACAGGTAGACTGGTAGACTGTCAGTAATTTTGGTTGTATTTTGAAGGAGGAGAAACAGGCTTTTCTTTCCAACTCTTCCTGTGAGTGCTCAGACTACGAAATGTGCCTGTGCTGTTTTTGCCTGCTGTCCTCATCCAAGCAATCCCAAAATGCTTATTACAGTTTGCAATTAAACCATAGGTTCATAATTCGAAACTAATGTTCTTGGAGAAGTTAGAGAACTGATAATCTTGCAAGGCTGGTGCAATTTTTGTGATACTCAGCATGTTTTGTTGATAAGAACTAAAAATGTGTCTACACTGGAAGGTTAGAGACAAGATTTGAGCATAATGAAGTTTCAATTCCATAGCCTATTTCGGTATGGGGCTCCAAATTAGGATTTTGGAAATGCTCTGTTTTGGTTAGGAATGCTTACTGTCCTTTCTTTTA
This sequence comes from Merops nubicus, assembly GCF_000691845.1. Classification (NCBI taxonomy): domain Eukaryota; kingdom Metazoa; phylum Chordata; class Aves; order Coraciiformes; family Meropidae; genus Merops; species Merops nubicus. Next base: position 5,280 of record NW_008632113.1, read on the forward strand.
CAGATTCAGTCATATTTAGCAACACTTGATGGGGAGCAGTTGGAGACTGTGAAAAATGATTTAATTGCTATAAAAGAGATTTTTGTTCCGAAGGAATCAGATGATGAAGTGGTGCAGGAACAAAAAGGTAATTAGGAATATGGAGACTTAACCGTATGAATAATTATTACTTCTGTATGTAGTAATTAAAAAAAATTACAATCCCAACTGTAATTTCTGGTATCCTAATATTTTTTATAAGGTGGTCACTAAAATTAATACTCTAAAAGTTCTGGAAGCTGTTCAATGCTTAATTAGGAATTTATTTTGTAATAGAGTGTGAGATATAGAAAATATAATATAAGAAAGTATTCTATTACTTATATTCACTTTTGCATTGGTAAAAGCAAAACAAAAATAAGAAGAAAAAATAATAACCTTTTGGGTAACAGAGGTTTTCCTACAGGATCTGTTTATGAAGTTGCATAATCTGAAAGTTTTTGAGTGTTTTGCAATGCTTTTCTGTTTAGCATTTCCCTCAGTCCTCCTTCATGCCCTTCTTGTAAATAGGTATCACATTTGCTAACCACCAGTCAGCTGGAACCTACAACACATGCAACACAGAGACATAAAAAGATATTTCTTCCATATCCCCTTGATCTTCTTAGGGGTGCTTTGCCCATAAAACCAACATTTTGCAAGATGGTGATGCTTTCTCTAGCCTTCAGAAAAGTTAGAAAAGCTGTGTTAATATCCACACATTCTAACTGGAAAGTCTTTTCTGCTCAGACTGTTCCTTCCAGCATTGCTTACTCAGTATGACTGGTGACTTTCACAGGGAGCTTATTGCTTCTTCTCAGGGAGGACAGCAAGTGCTCAGGGTAAAGTCTTAGAATGGTTTTGTGCTGTTTTTTTTTTTTTTCCCTTGTTACTCTTTAAAACCCCACAGTCCTCTGTGGGGTTGTGAGAAATAGTCAAGAAAGTATCCCCTGCTTAAGAGTGAGGATTCATGAATGATGTCTGTTGTTCCTTAATTTCTGTAGGAAATAGTTTCTTTCTTTGAAACCAGCCCCCAGGAAAAGTTCTGTTTCTTGCACAAAGTGATGCTTTCTCTGGTGGTCAGAAGTTCTGTTTTTTCAGTAAAGCACAGCTGCTGATCACAACTCTGGAAACATTAACCGGCCCTTTAAATAAGCTGGGGCCAAGTCAATGAGCACCTTAAAAAAACCTGACCAAATCAGAGTGTGCTGCAAGCTTTCCCCTGCAAAAGCAAACCAGTCAGCAACTAAACATCCTCCTCTCTGTGACAGCAGAAATAGTAACCACACACGTGGTCTCTGCACCTTGCTGCTGAATGGGTGTTACTCTGGGCTGCAATTCAGGATGACTCACGTTCCTTCAGTGAAATCAGACTGAAGATTTATTAGTACTTGAACTACAGATAGGTGTGATTTCTTAGTATGAAGCTGGATAGATTTTAGTTCCACTGGAAGACACCAAAAGAATAGAAAGATGAATCACTTCTCAAATTAGCTTTCTGTTAGGGCTGAGCCTACAGGTTCTTAACCTGGGACATGCGGCCTTTACTTCCTCCTTCAGCCTCACCCACAATTGCTGTGCATGCAACACCACACTGATAGTGCTCTTAACACTGTATGGTGCTTTCACACCTTCCTTCTAGATAGTGTCCTAGTCTGGGTGCCTTTTCCAGTCACAAAAAACGTGTTATCTTTATTTCCCTTCATGGAGCACAGTTCTATCCGACAGTTTAATGTTTCATTGGTACTTTAGGTTGCCAATCTTTACCTAATTTAAATTGGATTCCAGTGACTCACTATTGACTACATAGTATTCTGGTCATATTTTACAAATAAGTTTAGCTTTTCAGACCAAGGGGTTATCGATGAGGGTCTAGGTTTGAGTTGTTTGGTTTAGGTTTTTTTTTAAAACTGGCATTGTTTACCTGAAAGGACTTGTATGGAACTTAAGCATATTTCTGTGGCATAATTTATATTTACAGTAAGAAAATAGTCTCTGTTTAATGTTACCAAAAATTTTAAACATTGTTTGGCATCCAGTATAGATAAAAGACAGTGAAGTGTAACGACACGTTTGTTGATCAGGATAAAATGCAGTTCATGTCTTGCTGTGAAGAGGTTTCCTTCTAGTTTGTGTCCTTAGCTCAAGGGAGTTAATAAAATTAAGGTCCTGTTAACCACATTAATAGGTTTTACACTTGGAAGATCAAGTCAGTAAGCCATGTGCTGTTGATAGTGGGTTTTTTTTGTACAGAATTATGTATTTTTACTTAAGATAGCTAATCTAGCAAAAGGTAGCAGGCACTGTTAAATTCTGTGGAGGAATTTTGAGGAATTTTAGTTTTAAAACAGGAATTTTAATCCTGCTTGCTAAACAGTTTTAAACTACAACTAACTTACTTTCAATAGGACTTTCATCTGTGCTTCCTAGCTCAGTAAAACTTGTGGCTTTTTCCCTGTATGTAAGGAAGCAACCCCTTGCAAAAGACAGAGGTTAACTAACAGTGTTTTTAAATGTTACATCTTATCTAGCCACTGAGCAGTAGGTGAAAGCAAGTTAATTGCCATTTACTGCTAATTTGTTGCCACTTTGTTATCCTGGAAGTCATGTTATTTATAAGGTGTCACTTGTCAGTGATGTAAGTATTCAGAAAAAAAAAAAAAAAAAGCCTAGCAGGGAGGGGAACCAGTACTTTGCATTCAAGTGGGAGAAAGCCAGATGTATACCCTTCTCTCTAACGTTTCCTCTCACTTTGATTATGCAACCCTGTCGTATATTTTTCACTGCAGCTCCTCTTCCTTTCAGTTATTTATGAAATAATGAGAGGAGATTAGCTGAGAAAGTAGCTTTACCTACATTTTCAAAGCCATTAACACCAAAAATTTAATATTTGAGGTTAGGGGAGGCAGTAACTAAAGTGAGCATTGAATTGAATATGAATATTGACAATTTTGGTAATTTTGCATTTATTCAGTGAACTACTTATCAGTTTTCAGGATGCTGCAGTTTATAAAACAATTTGGCATTGTTTTATTGAAAACAAGTGAATTCAGTGTATGCAAGAGGTGCTGTATCGCAAAACCTGGAAATCCAATTGCCAAAATGTACTGGTAAGGGCAGTGATGAAATGAACTCGGTGCGTCTTTTAAGCCTGTCAGAATCCAGTCTCCTTGACCTGTTCCCCTGCTGTTAAAGGGACGAAGAGCCTGAGAGCTCAGTCTCTTTGTCATTGCAGGTGAAGATATTTTTGTGCTAAATACTGATTTATTTTATGGCACCAAAGACAGGCACAATCTTTAGAAGCAAATGTCAGATATCCTTTGCTTCAAGAGAGCATAATCTAAGTGTTAGATGCCACCACTTCTCCACATGTTGCAAGGTACTGCAGACTGTAAGCAGTTCTACCAAAATCCCCAAAGTCATTAGAGACTAATGGCCCTCTGATACTGAAAATTTGCTTAAAAATGGAAAAACTGGCCCTACCTAGTAAGTTAATTAAAAAAGTGGTAATGCATCAAGATAAGAAATTAGTTTTTGAAGTAGCTGGACTTTTATCAGACTCAGTTTGGAGACTTTGACCTTTTAGCATCATCAGACTAAAAAAAAAAACTGATTTGGTTTATTCTGCCAGGAAATGTTAATGAAAATTCCAAACTCAGTAAGTGCACATGAAGAGAACCAACCAAAATACCAACTTTTAGGAACGTAGAGCATGATAGAGTATGGCAACTGTGAGTAGTCAAAGAAATATATATAATAAAGTTTGAAAACTTACAATACTTAGCTTTGCTCATAAATCTTGTGAAATAAAAATGCTGATTCTTTAAGGCTTATTACTCCAAAGGAGAACAGAAAACAGTCTTCATTTAAGCAAAGTTCAATTTTAAAATAGAAAGAAAACACATCTCCTAGCTGTGGTTTACAGACACAGCAATAGAGAACATATTTTCCAATATGTTTCCTCTGAAATTTATTTGTATCTGGCCTTGGTGCAGTTTTTGTGCCTTGGTTTGAAGAAATAAGTCAGTATTTCTTCTTTCATTATTTTGTAGGTCAGGTATTTTCATCAGATAACTAGGGATCATGCAGTTTCTTCTCCTCTTACCTGCTTTTGTGAAACTTAGTAGAAGTTAGAATGGGGTGGAAGGAGTAGTTAAAGTGTCAAGCTAGCGTATCTGGTCATACAAGTATCCCTGTTGCTTGTTCTTCTCTTTATTTGGGCAAACAGACACCCACACATTGCTTTCTTGTGTCACTGTCACCATTTTTCAAGTGCTAGAGTGCTTGGGGAAACTATACGACTGAATGTATATCATGTAACATATTACAGTGATAACACCCTAATAAAAATTGTCTTGTTTTTTCTTGCAGCAGATATGGGAGAAGAGTTTGTCAGCATGCTCACTGAACTGCTGTTTGAATTGCACGTTGCTGCTACTCCTGACAAACTTAATAAGGTTGGCACCTGTTAGTGAGCTGCCCTGTTTCTTGGACAAAGAGGCTTTGTTTTGAAGTCTGACACAGAGCAGTCCCTAGCTCAGCTTAGACAGTTCAGAAAGCAAAGTACAGGAGTAAAATGATGAATAGAGAAAAGCTTTGGTAGAAGGAGTGAGATTAATAAGGCAGTGCAGTTGCAGTAGCGAGCTAGCACAATGGGCCATGTTAAGACAGCCTTGAACTGGGGAATGTCTCAGCAGAGCAGAGCTCATGAGCACAGCAGATTTGGTCTTCTGTATGGGGAACAAAGGTCAGAGTCAGAATTATTTTTCTTGCTCATTATGTTTCTTTTTCTGAGGTACTTCTCCAGACCTTAGCTAGAAGCAGAGTCTTGGATTTATCTCATCTAGCTTCAGTCATCTAAAAGTTAGACGGCTAGAAGCTAGTCACATCACTAAGTCACATTTGTACGATCAGGCCCGTTTAAAGGTGATTCACCTGCTGATCTTAGGCTCAGATGAATGTTTCTCTCTCTAGCAACATAGTAGAATATGGATAACTAGCTTAGGTTTAGGTCTGAACATATTTTAGTTGACTTCGTGTTTTTAACATCATAAATTTCCTACTAACCATAACATTAGTCTGAAGTTGTATAAAACTTGAAGGCTTTTCCACTTTGATCTACTTTCACACCTGGAAAGGCAGCTGAAGATACAGTGATTTTCTGTTTATTTTTCATTTAAAAGTTTTGTACATGTCTCTTATATCTCCATTTTTTCCCCTTTTTTTATACCACCTTGTTATTTTTTTATTTGGGAAAATTATTTCTATGTAAATTCCTTTGAAAGATGCCTCTTTAAGCTGAGATATTAGTAACTTTGATATTAATGCCAATTCTATGTATTGGTTAAGGAATATCATACCCATAGAGAAATTATCTTGGGCTGATCCATCTTTCTGCAGTCAAAAATGCTTCTCCCCATAGTTTCTTAAATATACACTTAACTAATTGCCATCCAGAGGCTTGATATGTTTAAATTTCTGAATGTATAAAGGAAGCAATTAAATGTATTGTTAATTAATGTTCAGAAACATTGGATATTCCCTGTTTGAACTGAACTTTGGGATTGGGTTTTTTGTTTGGCAGGCTAGGAAAAAGGCTCATGAATGGCTGGAAGAAGCAAATTTTTCCACCCCAGGAGACACAGAAGAGAAGCTAAAAGAAAAAGCTGGAGAACCTGGTGAAGAAAAGACTTCTGAAAAAGAAGAAAAAATTGATAGTGATAAAACAGAAGTAGATAAAAAAAAAACTGTGGAGGTAAAATAGCTTTTGGTGGATGTTTCATTAAGCAAATTGTCATACTTTGATAAAATTATGTCTTTATCTTTGTGTATTGGTTTTATATATTGTCCTTGTTTTTTAAACTCGTGGAAGTAATTAATAAATATATATCTAACTATTCACTGTCGACCCAATAGGACACATACATAAATATTTTTACTGCTAGTCTGTTCCTACAAGTAAATATCAAAGTATCACACTGTTTTTATTTTTTCTATGTTTTTGTGTGCTGCACGTGTTTACACGACATACAGCGAGCTGAGGGATTCTCTGGTGTGGTGTCAACAGCACACTGACAGTCATCTCTCAACATTCCTTGGCATCTTTTTCTCCCAGTGACAATACAGGCAAATAATTCCCTGTTTAAACTCTTACATAGTGTAAATCACAGACACAACAGAAATATTTAGCCAATTTACAAGTTGTTCAACCTTTTCATGGAAGATAGCTCTTAAGGCTAAAAGTTTTTTGTCCATTTACACAACCCCTCTTGTTGATGAGGTTAACCGTGATTCAATATTTTACAGTTAGTGTCTTTGCCAAGATTTTCTGAATTAATTCTAATAAAATATTTGTCATGTTGCCTTACACAAAAGGTCAAAAAAGGAGACAGGGTTACACTAATTACTGATTTATTACAGATTTCTGTGCAGTTGCAGGTTTCTGGCTGGCATCAGCTGCTACTGCTAGGCAGAATTTTTTATCATTGCTGATAAAAGCCACTTTTTTATTGGAAGTATTATCCATTTCTACTCTGGAGATTCATCTGAGGGATGTCTCGATACTTTTGGCTCCATATGAAAGTAATTACGGCTTACTCTAGAGTTAAAGGATCTTTATTCATTAGGACTAGGTTTAAAAGTGCTGTGTTGGAAAATCCAAGAGCCTGACCTAGTTCCCATCCAAATACACGGTAGAGTTGTTCTTACTAATTTTACAGGATGAGTATAAGGTCTGTATTTTCTAATCTGTGGCTATTTAATTTTCCAGTGTTGTTTGTGAGGGTGACATTATGGCTGATATTACTTCACTGTGTATGTGGAGGCATTTCCCAGATGGGGTGGGTAGGGCTCCTTTGTTTCAAACTCTTTTGTATGTACATATCTAGTTGTATATTTATCAGTGTTGTTATTATTGATTATATTATTCCCTGTTTTTAATTTAAGGAAATGTACATGCTGTCCATTGAAAGTCTGGCTGAGGTAACTGCTCGTTGTATTGAACAACTTCATAAAGTAGCAGAATTAATTCTACATGGGCAGGATGTAGAAAAAACAGCTCAAGATCAAGCAAAAGTATTGACAAAGTGAGTATTATGCACTTCATATACGAACATACGTTTGACATTTGCTTAAAACTCATGAAGTTCTGTTCACCTGTTGGCACTTGAAGGCACAGTAGGTTCGTGGATCAACAAACAGCATTGGCTTTAGAGGTCCTGGTGCTATATTTTCTCATCTAATAAAGGTACAATGGCTACCTCTCATTTTTTGACATGGCTAACTGGAACAGGACTTATTCACTGGCTCAGAGTTGTTCCTGCTCCAGCAAGTGAATGTACCGTGCTAATTTGGGTTGCATTTTCTATTCTCTCTGCAAAAGTTACTGTACTAACATATCTAGTATTTGGGTTTAGAGTGCATGATGCACTCCTGTTACCTGCCAGTAATGTCATTATCTAGTGTTTCATTATCTAGTGTTTGTCTGCCAAAAATATACAAAAATCAATCTGTATTTCTAAACAATAAGACCACATTTGTCAGCAACTTTGTAGTACACCATGACAAAACACACATAAATTCAAGAAGCCAATTTATCTAGTGGGACTCAAAGTTCAGATCTCAAGCTCTTTATACTGATCAGTTCTACCGGTATCAGTGAGTTTTGACGTTAAGATGTTGTAAGTACTCGAGTCCTAAGTAAGTAAAGTGTCCAAGTGTTTATCCTCAGGAATGCTAGCAGCAATAGCAAAATCCATAGGAATACTTCAGTCTAAAACAAAGTGCTTGAACAAATATTAGACTTCTTAACAACTATTTATCAGCTAAGGTATATGGTGCACCTTGCAGAATGTCGTTCTGTATGAGGCACATGTGAATGTTCAGCAAAACGGTGAAAGATCTAGGAACAGAACTAGATGTCCTTGTTCTCTTCTTTTAACCACAAGGGTAGTTCCTCTTTTAGTACACAGTAGATGTTTTATTGCCTAAATAGGAAACTTCTTGCCGCTTTCATTAAAATTTATTTCCCACAGTACTTATAGCTGTGTTGCTGCAATCATTAGAAAAACAATAGTTAAACTAGAAGTTTAGAATTTAAGAAATTGAAACGTTGCCCTATCAAAAAAGGTTAATGATGAACCTACATGACATCATTTTGCTGCTGTAGTCAGCACTGAATTTTTCAGTGGAGGAATATAAAAACTATATAGTGAACAAAGTGTGCTCCAAAATATTTTTTTTTTAAATACTAGAAGTAGAATTGCATTAAGAACATTCTTGACATCCAAGATTTAAGTTTGCACCTGGGACAAGATCATAGGGTTTTTATTTGTTGACAGGACAAGGATATATTTTTATATTTGTCTCTCTGTTTTTTTAAACCAGTTTAACAAGTGCCATGTGCAATGAAGTTTCATCTTTATCAACGAAGTTTTCCGTTTCTTTAACAGCAGCTGGGGTAAGATAACAGCATTTTCTGTTTCATTTGGGCTTTTTTAAACATAGATCACTTCCTGAATCAGAAATTATTACCCAAGTCTGGTGGCTTTACATGAGATACCAGAAAAGAGGGCACTTCCTTCCTGAGATCCAGAGCACGGAACATTTTTACAGCAGATTCCCTGTTGCAGAGAAAGTTTATAAGCCTTGTTAGCCTGCAGTGCATGCCCTGCCTTCTAAAATCTCTCTCCTGGACACCATTTCCCTTTTTTTCATGATGACCACTCAACACTTCTTATCTTCTCATACTCAAGTCCAACAACTTAATGATACTTTCTTCTCCCACTCAGCCTATCCCTTTTGAATGCATTTGTGTAGAAGTCATTAACAGATAACACTTCCAGTACCTTAAGAGGGTTTCACAAGCTGCCTTCTTAGCCTTTGCTAAATCCCCTGGCCTGGGGCCACTGTGTTTTCAAAAGGTTTAGGAGATTAGAAAATCTGTTTGGTCCTTCATCTTAAAAAAAAATCAGTCTGTCTTGTATCTCAAGCTACTCTGTTTAGGAACATCCATTTATCTGTGAACATCTTTGCTAGAAATAGTATCCTGCCTGTCAAGGTGTTTCAAAGGCAACTGACATCTGAGCATTCTAGCAGGATCCAGAGGCAAAAATTGTGTTTTTGCTGAAATTGTTCTGTAAACATCAGAGAAGAGCAAACTCTGGCTTTCCTGATTACTCCGTGAAAATGTGAATCTACATCAAAGGAAATTTTCCTAGTTCTCCCATGAGCTCTTCCAGCACATCTCTGAGCAAGTTTTTTCAGAGTTATTTGTAGAGAATATGATTTACTGGGTTGCTTTCATTCTGAATAATTTACATTCCTTCCCATTACTCATGGAGAAACTGCTTATTTTGCATTCTGGGATTGTATTTTAGCATATCTTTGTGCGACACTTGCAATAAATACATGCACAGATGTATAAAAATAAATCTCACATGAAATATTAAGCTGGCCCAGCTCAGAAAATTGGAAACTAAAGCTTTCAATAAGCATTGCATTAGACTTTGTTCTTACTGACTCAGTTTTTAGGACCAGATTGTTTTTGTGGACTTTTGTGTGGACACAGAAGAAATTGACTACCCGTTGCCAAAATACTCTAGGAGACAGTTTTAGTAGGGCAGTCTGGTGATCTTACTGTACCATCACATCCCTGTAAGCTTTTGGAAGAAGATATGGGCCCTGTGCTCACCACTAAGAGCAGGAAAGTAAGGAGCACCTCTCACACAGGACTGTAGAAAATCTTCCTGTGTATACCAGTGGTTTGACTTCCTCCTTAACCTGCCAACAGCAGCCAGGTTCACAAACACATCTCAGTATCCTGCAAAGAGCATTAACTCATGGCAAACTGAGAAATGGCTTAGAAGAGAAGATACTGGTGCTTTTTTTCAAGCACAATGCCATCCCTATAGCTGTAGCTGTATAATTCAGGCATTAGTTGTCGTGCTGGCTGATGTTTCACATAGTCTGTCCTGCTGGTGACGTTTCTGAGTGAGCAGTAATGCAGAAGTCAGAAATAGCAGCCTTGCTTGCTACGCAAGATTTCTTTCAAACTTTAACTTATTGATTCATGCAATCAATAGTTTTTAATTGATACTGCTCTCTATCTGTTTTGGTTTATTGACAATCAACTAAATAGTGCACTATATAATGGATTTTCTAGTAACTGGCAGTAAAATTGCTCTTCTTGTCTCTAACCATCTTCCCTTTGTTCTGCCATCTCTCTCTAAACTAAAATTGAAGTGTTGCATGTTTTTTTAAATCTGTAATTTGAAAGCTATAAGGTCATAAGTGGAAATCCTTCAATTAAATTAATCACTATTTTGTTTTCCTTTGTTCTAAATAAGTCTGCCACTTAGTATTGAAAGTAAGCAACTCCAGCTGGAGGTTCCTGTCATTCTAAAAAACAAACACAATGCAAAGACCAGTAAGAATAAAAAAAGGAAGGGACACACTTGCCATTTTAGCAAGCAGAGGAGCTGACAAATCTTGGTTATCTAGCCTCCAGTAGTGTACCTGTCTCATCCTACCGGTCTTTATTCCTATCTGGTGGCTGAGAAAAATGCTATGCACGCTGAGCTATGTCTGTTGGCCAGCCTGTGTTGACCAGCTCAATATATACTGCTTTCACTTTGGAGTTTCACCTGTTTTTCCTTCTGTAGGGGAGCTAATCTGGCTATTTCATTTCCTCCTAACCTCAGATATTTGTGGAACTTCTGAATTTCATTTTCCTTCTGCTTTTGTGGGTTTTTTTTTTTTTCTTCTTGTTTCCTTGAAAGTGAGGAAAGGGTTAAGTATTTTGGGGGGAGATGAAAAGAGCACTGACAGACAGATAGACAGACAATGTCATGACATGAAGCTCACATCCATAGGAAGCCAGGCAATTTGAAACCAGTACACAAATAAATGAAACAGTAAAACTCTGGGCCCGTCTTGGTTCATAGTGACAGAAACACATAGTGTCTACTGAAATGTGTATGAAATGTAGATGCGGTTATTGGGAATACTGTGATAAACAGTCTGAATAAGAACCCAGGTGAAGCAAGACCTTTATAGAATTCATAAAACCACTTCTTGGATATCCATATATTTCTGTTAAATGTATTTTCTGTCCTGGCATTCCATTCTATTTTCCGGTTTATAGAGCCGTATGAAGGCAGAGGTTAAATGAAAAAGTAAAACCCTGAGCCCGTCTTGGTTCGTTGTACTCAGTGACAGAAACACATAGTGTCTACTGAAATGTGTATGAAATGTAGATGCGGTTATTGGGAATACTGTGATAAACAGTCTGAATAAGAACCCAGGTGAAGCAAGACCTTTATAGAATTCATAAAACCACTTCTTGGATATCCATATATTTCTGTTAAATGTATTTTCTGTCCTGGCATTCCATTCTATTTTCCGGTTTATAGAGCCGTATGAAGGCAGAGGTTCTTAACCCCATCATCAACAGTGTGCTGTTAGAGGTAAGCCTTCACTTTTTTCACATTAGGAAATGTTCTAGTAAAAGGATTTTGAAATGAAACAGTAGCATTTATGCCTGAAGAAAGAACTACATCAAAAGTAATGACAATATCATTCCGGCTGTTCAGTGCTAGCTCATAAACCTCTCGGTTTTGTGTTCAGCCTCTCCCACAAATACTATAGTAGCAATACTGCATTTACTGAGGATTCTTTAGGACTGTATGACTGAAGTGAGTCTGGCCAGCTCTTGAGTTCTGCTGCTGCATTGGTCAGAGCACAGCAGACAATTTGCAATGTGCTGCTCAGCCCTTTTCTAACCGATTCGCAAGTTGCCTGGAATAAGTCTGTTCTTACTGTTCCATTGCCTACTTCAAATATTGCAAATTACTTTTGATTCACAGATAGTTTCAGACTATTCTTTTCTTTACAACTTAAGTTGCAGGTATGTCTCAGTGCTACCCACCCACAGGCATTTAGATTTTTACAAGGTTTCACAGTCTAGCAGCAGGCTTGGTCAGCACGTGGACAGCCATGTGTCAGACATCACCAAAGTGTTCGTGAGTGATTATTAGACACCATGATCTTTGAGTCACCTCTTCTGTTAGACACCATGAGCTATTTTTCATTGGAGAAGCCCAGTGAGTAAAATGTACCTCAGTTTTACTGAGAAGAGGCCAAGAGGGAATAATGCGCTCGTGAAGTACCAAAATGTGTGCTAGCTGCAGCACTAATTCTTTCAACTCTCCTAATTAGATCACACTTCTCTCTAAACATAAATAAATATATAGTAATGATTACAAATTTTCATTCTGTATCTAATAGCTGTGTTACCTTAAAAATAAGGAATATACTGTTTCACAATAAGCAGTTTTGCACTGAATTAACAATGACTTTAAGGAAAATCATGGTAAGTTGACTAGAGCTGTAGCAAAGATTACTACACAGTTCCTTTTGTCATAGGTAGATTTGCTGTTGCAGCTGATGTATCTTTCTGAGCTGCAGGAAAAACAAAAAACAAAACAAACAAACAAACAAACAAGCTGGGAAAAGTCCAGAGCTATGGAATATGATATTTTATGCTTCTTAAATCTCATATTTGTATACAAATGTCTATTAGTTCATGGAGAATTACAAGTTGCTCCACTGTTCAGTATTAGAAAATCCAAAAATAGTACTATGTGTTAAAACCATTATAATAATTCACACTGTTAATTTCAGTGACACTTCTTCCACCCACAGCAAATTCAAAGTTAGTTCTGTTGGTGGAAGGAATAGCTGGTTTGTATTGAAAAAGTCAGATCTCCTTCTGAACACTGGCATTTTATTCTACTCACATTACAAACAAAACCGTCCAAGAGTTCACACTGAGGGGAAATTAGATTTTTATATAGTGATTCAGGCTATCCTTGCTAGCTGTAAGCTGTTGTAATTTATAATTTTTTGTTATCTACAGATTCTAAAATCTTCTGTGAATACATATGCCTATACAGCATGACTCAGATGTAAGAAAAAAAGGAGGGGGGTTGTATTTAAGAAGTACAGTGTAGTCCCTGCAGTACGTGTCAGCTGTACTGATGACCCACATGTTTTCTCTCCCATTAGGGCTGCAACAGTGCTACTTACATTCAGGATGCTTTCCAGCTATTGCTTCCAGTTCTGCAGATTTCACATATCCACACCAGCTGTTTGAAAGCACAAGAGTGACAGACTCCCAGCAGTTGTTACCACTGGGACCTCGTGTCTTTAGTGCATGCAGAGAGAAGAGAAGGTATGAGAGATGTCTGGCCACTTAAAGTCCCTCGAAGACACTAAACACGGTTTTGCACATACAATATTGAACAGCATTTAAAAACTCTCAGACTTTTAGACTTTAGAAGTAGTTAGTAAAATGAGTAATTTCTTTTCTATCAGAGTGTATCCTTTGCATTAATTTAAACTGAAGTTTACTGATGTTAACATTGACTTAAATACAGATTCTAAACGTTGACCTTTTTGTAGACAATATATGAAAAAGATTAGAATGTAAAGTTTTTAAAACACTTCAGTGCAAATGACAATTTCTATTGTTTGCATCCTAGCTGTCCGTTAAAAATGTTTATTTCAGAAGTTGGTTTCAGTATTTAATTTCAGCCAACATGAACAAATTATTGTAGTGTTGTGCTTGTTAAATATTATTTGCAGCAGAAAATAATAATGTCATCGTAATAACATGTACCACTTACTTACATAACACTTTGTATTGAAAGTTGTACAGTAATAGGTATTAACTTCAGTAAATGAAACTTATGTAGGCTATGTGTACAGAGTTGTACGGAAAAGACATCTTCTGAGCCAGTTAAGAGTACAGGTAAAGGTCTATATTTGCTGACCCATAATTTTATATTCATTTATGTCTATTTCTTAATTCCAATAGCTGAACAACTTTGCAAGCCAAAGTAATCTTCTTAATATGCAAGGAATAGAAAATTTCCCTTTTGTTTGGCAACCGAAACTCTCCCAAAATAATCTCCTCTCAGATGTGTCACCAGGTTAGCACTTTGGGCTCTAATTTGGGCTGTAAGCACTAGGATCTTTTTTTATCAAATGGAGTTTCTCATACTATGATTCAGAAATACAGTTTTCGGGCATAGAAAAAAAGTGGTGAAACAAAGTTATGTGAGAATTGCTTTGAGTGGGAAGGTCGTAAGTCAGAGCCATCCCCACTTCTCTGAGGCAGTAGCAGGCAGAGCATAAGTGAGCAACAAGAATGACATTTCATAACAACACTAGCAACCATGATAATTTGTCCATATCCTTAGCTTAAAATCCTGAGCTGTGAACCCCAGAATCTGTTTAGGCTAGTTCACCTTCTAGACAGGGAGAACCTTCCAATATTCTACATAGGCTGTTGTCCCGGATTTTCATTGTTTATTACATTTCTTTCAGCTATTTTTTTTGTGTTTTTCCTCTTGGTACACTCATTAATTGTATTTAAATGCTTTTTAATTGTAGTTAATATTTGAATATGTTTAATCATAGAAGCATAGTTCATACATCATAAAAACAATGAAATAGAGCATGAGGAAATACTACCCTGTTTGTTAGCAAAGAGAAACCATGTATCTGCTTTGCACATGGGGACTCCTGTTGTGTCCAAATAAGAGAGGAGGGAAGGTTCTGTTTGTCTCTCACACTATTGTGGTCCCTGTTCTGCTGGCACACGCATTGTGACTTTTCCATCTTTTGCTATTTAGAGATGAAATTTTCACTATCCCCGAAATAAGGTTAATTACACAAAATCTATTTTCTGTCACCCTGTAATTTAAGAGATTTGAGATGTCTTTCTGGGTAAGTAGGAGGGGTGCAGACTCAAATCCACTTGCACAGAATGTAAAAAAATCCCTTGCAGCAATGCAAACAAAAATACAAAAGCCCCTTGGGCAGCCGAGAAGACAAACAGAGCTTGACATCCATTGGTATTTATGGGATATTGAACAGCTAACATGGGAGAAAGCAGGATTCAAAAAAATGCAACCAGTAAGCAGTGTCACTTGCCCAAAGTTAGGATACAGCTCCCATGAGCTGTTCCACCCTCAACACTTCTTTCTGCCATGGCTTTATTGCTGAAATCCTCATTTCAAAAGTGTATTACAAAATAACATTTAGATGATGCAGAACATTTCCTCTCTGGCTTCTCCACTGTGAGGGGAATAAGCAGGCTCTCCTCCAGTAGTCCTGTCTGGCTGCTGGGAGAGACACACACTTGGACTTACTTGGCACGGGGTCATTCTCATAAACAGTGTTTGAACCAGAAGAACAGCTGCTCAGTGTGGCTCACTGAGGACCAGGTACTTGTTCCATATGCCTGATCATGAGCAGTTTTTGGTTTTAAAGATCTGGACACCAGGGAAAGCATTCAATAGCTTGTAGAAAGGCCTATTTATTTGAAGCATTTTTTTCTATGCTGACAAGCAGAATAAAATACCTGGTTAAAAACTTGTTTGTTTTTCAAATGAAGACTGTCAAGAAAAGTCTAGTGTTTTCACCAATCAATCATTATATCCTGGATTTATTTTTACTTTAATTCGATCATTATTTTTCATCAAGAAGGCTTTCTGTCCATGTTGGAGTAGAGCTCTGCATCAGGTATCTGTAAACATGATATTACTGCCAAATGAGTCATAGAACACAGCAGCAGCTGTTTCCTATTGTTCCTGTGCGAGTTAATGTTTTCAGATATAAAGGAATTCAGTTATTTTTTCATGCAGATTTTTTTTTTCTCTCTGAAATGCAGTGCAGAATATACAGTGTTAAATCTATCAGAAAAATGTGTTGACTAATAAGTGGTGCCTTTTAGCAGAGGCTGAACAATGCAGTATTGAAAGCCTCAGGGGATAATGTCTATAATCATCGAGGGGCATTCTTAAGACAAAAGCTGCTTGCCTGAGATATTCCTTACTAGAGGTTTCACTGTCTTGCTTAAATTATGTATGTATTGAATAAAGTACCTTACCCTAAAGTAAAAGAAAGCATGAAAAATAGAATGGGGCCTTTATTTACACCCATAGAATGTAGAAGGAAAACAGGGCAGAGTATGAGCATCGGGATACTCCACCTGACCTCACAGGCAGCCATCTTGTCCTAGGAAGAATGAATGTTGTATCTTTAAATCAATTTCAGGTAAAAATACTTCAGTAGAAGAGTACTATGTGGATGTCACCAGACTCTTTTGTTAACACTGGTTTGTATTTTTCCATCAGTCAAATAAATATTTGAGATACTGAACTGAGACAGTATGCTAAAGAAGAATGTTGTGAGAAGTAACGTGGCGGGAGGTGAAGTCTTTCACTTGCTGATTTTACCTTTGGAATGACACTGTTTGTTGCTTTAAACTTTGAAGGGAGAGCGTTCATTCTTTCATCACCACCTTTTTCCAGGTCAGTACACTGAGTGTGCATTGGCACTTTGCAAACTTCTAGCTTTTAAGTACTTCCTTAAGAAATAACCTAAATTGCAAAAATTACCTGATCTCTTGAGCAGATGTGCTTTTCATGGCATTCTGTTCCCTTTTGAACGCACTGTTTTACGCAGAGACAGGGGACTCAGGCATTTGCACTCACCCAGTTGAAAAATTTATCAAGATGAAGCTTCAATGTCTGCAAACCTACCACCTTGCAGGTGATCCACTATTGCAGGTTGTCGCTGAAGGGTGAGCTGGAGGTAAACTATTGGAGAAGCCATTTGCCTTTTGATGTTGTTGTGTATTAAAGGCATTTGCTTTGTTTTTTTTTTTTTTAGGCAAACAAAGCAAGCTGTGTTTTCTGCTTTTCAGGGTATAGTCTATTCATGTGTAAAGCCCTCTTCCCCATGATTTGCTCCTACACTCCAGCATCCACGGCTTGAGACAGCTAAACAAAAGTACTGTCTCTTCCACTTTTTTCATGCTGCTTATATCATCCACCGAAGCCGTTAATACCTTCTTCTAAAATGTGCTTCAATCATATAACACAAAATCACAGTCATTACAAGTTGAGATGCTTTTTAATGACGTCTTGAGTGTCACCCACCAGTCAGGACTCATAACAACTTTAATGAGTCTGAAATGGCACAGTATTTTGAGTCACAAATACATATTTCCACCTTTTCTGATTCAGAGAAGTGTTTTTATCATATAAGCAGTCACCCGGCTCACAGGATTATCTTTGAGACATTCCAGTTCTATTCCAAATGACAGCCCTGTCCTTTCTGTTAGTCTCAAAAGAATGTAAGGAGTGGAAAAGGACTTCCCTGAGTTCTTATTAAAATTGTCTCAGAGCAAGGCTTAATGTGACACCATCAGCCAGTCTGACCTACTTTGAAATTCTTACAGTCTGATTGCAAAGCCCTCTGGACTTTAAACACTTTTTTTCTGTCTCAGATCAACCTTTGTTGCTGAAGCTGTTTTTAGTGTCTGACCTGTACATTTTCCATTCTCTGACTCCTGCTTCGGTATTCATAATATTGACGATGGTGTGCGGTTTTAGAATTAAAAAGCTGAAAATAAAATGTCAAATATGTATTAAAAAGATGGGAGAGGAAAAATTATTTTCAGATAAAAAAAAAAAAAAGGATGTGCTCTCAGGAAATAGGAGCAATTTTCAAGGTTGGATTAGAAAAAGCTCTCTAAAAGAATTTTTCAGCATTGTTCAGAATAAACAAGAGATGACATCTGATTAGTTCCAGCAGAACTCGAATAACAGCACTTCTGAAGTAAAGTGAAAATCTGCACAAACTTGAAGAAAGTAAGTCATAGCTAAGAACATTCAAAGAGGAAGAGCTCAAAGGAAAGAAGACAGTTAATTTGATCATTCTGGATCTGCAGTGCTCGTTCCCCCCTTATTGCCTGCACCCTACAGGTCCCTGAGCACACATCTGCTGCAAACTCCTTACTAGTCTCCCCACTTTGATCTCCTTTTCACAGCTTGCCTCTACAGTCGTGTGAGGAGGTGCTCTCACAGACTCAAAGCAGAGCACTAGCTATTTGTTCTGCCTTGCAAACATTTCACGCAAGGAGGGAAAGAATTTTACCCATGCAACACTACAGTAATGTGCAAAAAGAGTCTAAAAAAGCTGCAGCAAGGACTAGCTGTGGTTTTCAGTGAACTTCATTTGCTGCTGCTATGAAGAGGAATGCACAAAAACGTGACCCCACCAAATGTATTCTAGTCTTCTTCCATGCTCCAGGGCTGAGGCTGAAAGGCATTTGACAAAAGGTGCCAGTTCTGGAGTCAGACAGCGTCACCTAAATGAAAGCCAGAACACTGGGTAATTCAGGCAGTTTTTAAACACCTGCAGAAGCCTCCCAATCCATTTACTAGCCTTGGAAAATTGCAGCCCTACTCTTCCTGCCCTTGCTTATCTCGACCTGTATCAGCAGCTTAACCAATGCTGGTATTTAAGGTGGTCTGTGCTTTTCCTCCAGTCCCTTTACCAGTTCTGCCCCGTGCCCCTTTTGCACATTTCTATACGCCGCCAGTGCTGCCTTCTGCACCGCTTTTGTTCACTCCACTCCCCTCCACCTTCACGTCTCTTTCCTGACGCTGGCCTCTGAGGTTCTTCCCTCCTTCCCATCATCCTGTGCTGGAGAGGCGGCACCAGGACATCCTTCCTCTCCTCCCATGCTCAGTTTTGAAAAAGCCAGAAATGAAGACAAGGGGTTAAGAGGGCATGGGAGGAGAGAAACCAAGAGGATCTCAGGAGAAAATAGGAAGATGCTAAACATTGCTTTTTAGTCCCCTCCTTCCTCCTCCAGTGTAAGGAGGATGGATTAGGGATTGCCTGAGGTCCCTTTCAACCTGAATTACTTGGGATCACATTTTTTTCTTATGATTCTTACCAGTGTCTACCCATTCTCCCACTGTTTCCTATAGTTTGGATCATACTTGCAAGACAAGGTAAGCTCTGCTCAACAGAGAAAGCTTAAAAGCTTAGAAGAGCCTTTTGGTTTTACTTGTTCTTGGGGGTTTCAAAGGTAACTTGGAAGATGGAAGCTTCCAGGGTAGTAAAACCAAATACTTTGAGAGCTGTGGGATAACTGTGTGTAGTAAAACAGTTTAGCCATCCAAGGAAAAGAGGGAAGTTATAGGCAGCAAGAATAATAGAATTAAATTATAGGAGAAAGGAAATTGAATCAGAATCATAAGAAGTGGGGCTGTCCCTATCAAGATCTCTGGATTACTGAAGGGGAAGAGTGATAGATAGAGCCATCATTTGAAGCATTTAAATGCTGACTAAAATAGCCTTAGCAATTCTGCAGTGATTTGAGACAGATACGTCTCTTCATCTCTAAGTCACTGTTCTACAGTAAGAATGAAAAAAAGAGCCAGAAACAAACTGTAAGTGGTTTATTTTATAGACTATTAAAAAAAAAAATTCTGAAAAGCTTTATATTATTGTCACAGATAAGCAATAAAGCTTCAAAAGCCCCCAAATCAAGAAAGTCAGCATTTTTCTCTGATTTTTTTAAAAGATGGTAACAAACAATAGAAACAAATGCTTCAGACTTATCCAACTAAATATAAAAATTTCCATATGGCCTCAAGTCATTTCAGAAGCTAATGTTCAAAACTATTCCTATTAAACCTGAACTTATTGGTGCAGTATAATGACTGGAGAAGCAATTTCAGAAAGCTTCAGGAGGGAAAAGCTATATAAATGTAAGGGATGGAGGTTATGAAGTATTAACATGATGCTAAATCGCTGCATGTCATATTTGCAACGGGCAGTTTACAATCTGTTCATCCTGATGGATTTAGCACGAGGGAGCCTGACGTCCTGGTTCTGCCATTCCTGTCTCTGCCTAGAAATTGATGGTTAAATTGTACCCACAAATAATGCGTTAGCGCCGAATGAGTTTGGGACCCTGCTCAGCGCAAACAGCTCCACTGCACTCAGAGGAGCAGCAATAAATGGAAAGTAAGGAAAAGTTCCAGGAGATAATGAGTCTGAATACTAATGACCTAAGCTGGTACAAAAGATAGAAATGCAATTTATCGAAAAGTACAAAACCCATTTGGTCTCTTAATGTGTTATTAAAACTCAATAATGACAATTTTGTGGTTTGAAGCCAAATTACTGTTTTTCCACATTTTTTTTTAATCCACTAAGATGACACAGGATTTATGAAGGTCTTCCTGTTTTACTGCAGAAATTAAAATGTACTGCACAATTCTGTCTATCTGTGGTCATTTGGCCCCTTCCTCAACAGCCAGAAATTCTATCTTTTATGCATCTGAGTCACCTAAAGCCTTAAACAGGCTGAAGACTGTGGTTGTTTCAATAAAGTAGAGGATAATAATTTATATCTTTAAACAGACTTTCTCATTGTATGGAGAATATAAAAAACTATTTCTTTGACAGAAAATGAAATTATTGCAAGGATTATCTCACAACCGTATGATTAAGTATAAATCCTGAATGAACTGACAATAGATGTGGAAATTATACTCTCCTGATGAAGTTGTTTTTACAGCAAAACATTTGTCCATCACTTGTATCTTCTTAACAGCAAATAGTTCTGGTGATGGACAAAATGGAGCTTCTCAACGAAAACGCAGAGTTGACATTCTCTTGAAATGACAGATAACATAGCTGGAAATGGAGACGCTGTCTCCTGTTGTGGATGATGTGTCTTCTTTCATACAGTAGTAACGATATTCTGTATGGTGAGATCTGAAACTAAAGAAAACAGTATCAGACAAAAGAGGATGTTAATTAGGTCTTTCCTAATTTATCTTAAATGCTATTCTTTCGGCTTTCTCAGTAACGATTTCTCATCTTTATTACAAAAGAAAACAACATTGTAACTGCGAGGCTGACAAAACAGATGGTACCCATCAGATTGGAGCTGAAGACCTAAGAATGATACCTGCCAGCAGAACGGTGCTTCAGGTACTTGCCACACACAAGTATGACACAGGAACCTGAATGAGAAGCACTGGGTCTTAGTCACTTTCAGGGCAGCTTGGCAACATAAGAGTGGGCAGAGCCAAAATCTGCCCTAGTGAGACCATTCGCTACGTCCACTGGGCTGAACTCTTCCCGTAAGGATGTCCCTCAGGCATCTCAAACTGGGTTTCTGCAGAGTGTCTCCATCTACAAAGTTCAGTTTGGAACTGTCTTTTAAAGGTAGGTGGTGAGGTGATGTCTTTCCTTCAAATAACTGCACAGGCTTCTCTCTCTTCTTCCCTCCTGGCAGCTAGATGAGAGGAGAAGAGTTTTATGTGTTATCTGCCTCCACTCCAGAATTGCTTGCTCTGTGTGAGCTCCTGGGCATCTCTCCATGAACTACTCCACCTGCAGCAGAGCATTCAGAAGTAAATCTGGGGTATTAACAAGGTCTTACTGCAGCTGAGCCAAAATAAGCTAAATTATCATAATGGAAAAAAATAAAAATAGACCAAGCTGAACCACCAGCTGGGCAGAAGAATTTGCAAACCCTTGCCCAACTGCATTTCCTGTACTGCACTCTTATATCGTAGGACAAATTTGGGAATAATGAAATAAGAGCAGCTTTTTCCACATTCTCAAGTGAAAAATAGTCCCCAGTAATCATCAACGAGACTTTGAAATTCGGACTGCAGCTCCCGGAGTAGTGTGTAATGGAGGAGCCTTGAAATACAAAAATTCCCAGATCCCAGTCGAGCCCATTGTAGTGTAGGGAGCCACACCGTGCCGGGGTGGGGGCAGCTCACCACTGCCGTCCTGCCACGCCGACTGAAACAGCGAATGGAGCTTGTCACCCGTCCTGGTACTTCATGTAGCTGTAGGCCCAGTAATAACCTCTGTCTCCCTTTCCCTTTACATTGTAAGAACTGGGTTAAGAAGTGTTCCTTGGCTGTGAAATCACACTGGAGGCAGCAGCTGCTGCACTGAGCTAGAAAATGACAAGTGTAGGCAGGATACAACGCATCAAAAATTGATGCCGGCTAATGGAAGAGTGACTTTAAACAGCCTGCACCGCACCCATTACGGTCCAGCTCTGCGAGCAAGCAAGAGTGCTTCCCTTCAGAAAACCTCTCTGTGTCTGCCTTGGAGAGAAACACACCCTGGCAGGCATTTTATGAAGAGCCCAATAATTGTACCAAGCACCCCAGAATGTGCTCAGCAATCCGATTCTGTGAGGTCTTCCGTGCTGAGAGTTTTCGTTTTAATGCATGATTAAGACTTGAATCTATTACAGAAGCAGAAACGGAATTATCTTTCATGATGTTATTTTAAAAATAAACATGGAGTTGAGTGACAGCTTAAAGCTGCATGTGGGCATAAATCTTTTTTCATACTTATCTACAGGAACTGATGAAAACATAAAAAGTGATGTCTTGCAAAAATGGCCAACTGGCAAACCCAGTATGTCAGTACTGGTTGGAACTTCTGCCTTCAGCAGGATCACACCCCATTTTATGGTGACTTTAACCACAGTGTTATTACTTCTGAGCACTGAAATGATGCTTTTCAGAAAAAGTCTCAAAAGGATAATTGGAAGGATCCCAGCAATTTAAAATCACAACTCCTGTTCTTTACAAAACCAGGCACAATTTATAAAAACAGCTTAACCACAGTCTTCCTCTCGCTCACGAGTACACTTGGTATGTGCCTTTGTGAGAATGTTTTGAACTATGAGTTTCATTTTTTCCCTGCATAATTCGTATCTTCTGTTGTTTGTGTGGGTGTCTTGCTTGAAGACAGAGAGAGGGATTCTTTTAAATATGAAAACATTTTTGTAAAGCCATATAAGGAAAAACAGGCAAAGAATAGTTTTAGTTGCCCTTTCTGTTTGTGCTACTAAGTTCTGCAATGATGGTATTTTAAAACCTCTTCAGGAAGGCAGCAGGGCCTGAGCCAAAGCCCAGGTAATGCCCTAGGTGGACCTGCATTGAATCTTCCTGGTATTGGAATCTGCACAATAAAATTTCTAAATAGCTAGAGGAGTGTATACTCAGAAAACAAGCAGTGATGGTACACTGAATGTAGCTGAATAGTTATCAGCCTTTCATACACGTAAGTCACTTGCTGATCTCTTGTGCCAGCCACTCCTCATAGGAGGTTTGTGTCCATGTGCTTTTTGGTTGTAAATGAGGAAAGGGACCCATCCACTTTTATTTCACAATTTCTATGAAAGATATTTTTGGCTTTTTAGCCACACACGTGCTTCTCCCCTGTCAGTTGCCTGTCTTCAACCTTATGTTCCAGTTTTATAATTCATCTCACCTCAAGATAAGATTGTGCCTTAAATTCTATTTTCACTGGGAAACCAACTTATCTAACTATACAGCTGCACTGTCACTCAGAAGGAAATACAGAGATGTGAAGCACCTTAGGTGCTCAAGGATCTCAAAACTCTTTACAAAGAGAGATGGAAGTGCTGATGGTGAAAGGTGGTGTACTAAAAATCATTTGTAATTGCTGATGTGGAACTTTCATTAGCTTTTATGCAGCCTCTGACCCATCCACCATTTTTATTAAGAGAATTCATGAGAGGCATGACACTAAGATTGTTTCACCTCGTCCTTGGAGCATTCCCTGTCAAAAGGATTGATGCAGTAAATAAAATGTTTGGGGCGATAGTGGCCAATTTGTGTGAATTTGATCTAACAGCATCTCAGAGTATGGTAATGGACACTGTTTCAAAAAAAAAAAGGGGGGGGATGGGGAGGGCATGTACACAACAGTTTGCTTTAAGAAACTGAGTTTTCGTTCTCTCCTTATAAAATGGCAGCACTTCATCCAGGAACTGTCAGATCTGTACCTGTCTCTAATTTCCCCAAGTAAGAGAGAGCACTGTTCTGTCCCTAGTCACTCATGAAATCCATTAGTGCTCCTTTTGATTTGGAGAATACAGTGGTGCTTCCCTTAGACAGGCAGAGGACAGAAGCACTGCAAGAGGGGACTCACAACCACCCTTCATGCTGTACACATGATTTTCCTTCTGCCCTGATCTCTGTAGGACTGAATTGCACCTTTGGGGTGGAAGTGGCCAGCGAGACCTGTGCAGCCTGTCTGCCCAGCCTGCACATGGCTCTACCCCTGGGGAGAGATGGACTGCCACAAGGGCAGCACACAGACACGAGGAGAAGTCACTCCTTGGACAGGCCTTCTGAACCCTCTAAGGACAAGTTTGGCCCAAACCTTCCCTGGGTAATAACGATTTCAGGGCTAACCATCAGCAAAATCATCCTGTTGAATGCTCCAACACCTTCAGATAGAACATTCATCATATATAGGAGTGTTTTAATGGGCATGGTGATTTGACTCTTACTTCCACTTTTATTACTTACTCCACTTACACTTTTCCCTGACTGTTTTAGGGAGTGGCCATTGAATCAAGTGCATTCAGAAATGTAAGCCTCTTATGGGTTCACATACTTAAGTACAGGGAGCTAGTAGCCTCACTCCAGTTTATGAATTCATTATTTATTCTTCTGATCTGCTCTCCCAGAGAGCTATCAGTCTGCCTATCTCTGGCTATCAGTCTAGATTCCTGCTTTCTGTCTTTTCATCCATCACAGATGAGGGTAATTCACTGCTGGTGCTTTTAAAACAAAACAAAACAAAACAAAACACAAAACACAAAAAACAAAAAACAAAAAACAAAAAAAACCAAACAAAACAAAAAAAAAAAAAAAAACAGAAAAAAACCCCAGATACACGTCCCACAGCATTGTAGAGCTGCTAAAAATAATAGTTGATACAAGTGGTGCTCATAAAGTTAAAAGTACCAGTTGATGCCAATAGTGCTTTTTTGGCTGAGGATAAACAGTTCTCACCACCCTGCAAATTCATAAGAAGGTGTCATTGGCAGAGACAGAAAAAGTTGGGTCTCCAGAGCCATATTCTAGCATGTGTTACCCTGAACAGCATTGCCTCTGAATGCAAATATTTGCCCTGAATAAAATGTTCATGCTTCCTAGGTAAATAAAGAGCAGCTGTGAAATTTACAGGAATTCACCTCACCTTTAGACAGGACTAAGGAAATACATCTACAGGTGTCATTGAGAGGACTGTCCTAAAGCATTTGAGAGACTTGGCTCATTCTTTTTTTTTTTCCAGGACAGCTGCTAATATGGTGGGTTAATGAAAAATGGCAGAAGCAGAGGAGGATTCTTAACTTCAGCACTCAGATGTAATAATATTTGCCGTGAAAATACAGAGACATTCAGTGACCTATGCTGAAAAGATTCCCCACTGGCAAAGGTGGGAGTGCCAGAGTTGGTACAATTTTTTGTTAGCTGAACTGGCTGTCAGTGTGATAGTAAGCACCCAGTAACAGAGCACGTGCACACGCACGCAGGTGCATGCACGGATAGGCGTAGGTGTACACACACACAGGATGGAAGTGCATTGCTAAACATGACCACACACGTGTGTGGCCATGGGTGTGGTCACAGGTTTAGCAATATGCTTATATTCTGTGATCAACAATGCTGTCTTAGAAAGGCATTAAAAAGACATTCATTAAAAGAAACATGTCTTTTTCTGATAGAACAAAGAATTCAGCAGGAATTGGTTACCGATCTCTACCCTTCTACTAGCAAGACAAATGCTTCCCTGTTGCAGACTGGAGCAAAGAATGAATAATACAGCTTACACTTTGCTCTCCTGTCCAATCTGGATTTTTAACCTAAATTCCTGTGGCCAAAACCAATGTAGTCGAGCCTTTCAGCTTTTGATGTGTTGGGCTAAGGGCCATTGCCGAGGGCATCAGCAGGTTCTCCAGCTCAGTAGCAATAATGCTGGTGGTAAGGGTGATCTTTGCTTTTCCATTTCCTCCTCCTTAACAGCTTCTGTTACACCAACACACCTCCTTACATGGAAACCAAATAATCACTCTGTGCTGTGGCTCATGCTTTCTCTGAGTGCAGCTTCAGCGAGCTGAAGGTGAGGAAAAACACTGCTCAGTGTGGTTTGCCTGTGCCCATCTTTGATCCAGGGCAGGCACTGAGGTAACTCTAATGAACTGTACAGAAACCAGATTTGAAGCAGAGAGGGGCAGATGTTAACACTTAGGCCCAGTGGGGCTCTCTCAGGTTTCTAGCTCAGGCTAGGACATGCAGCAGGTGAGCAGCTGGTAGCATGATACAAAGATGATGCTGCAAGCAAGAAACTCCTAGTACATATTTCTTAGCTGCAGTCCACCTCCTTTTTGGGAAAAAAAAACAGGGTTTACCAAGTTGATGTAGTGTATAACTGTCTTTGTCAGTTCTGGGAATTTAATCATGTTGGCATTTTTCAGTCTCAGTACTCAGATGTTTGTGTTCAGCTCTTCTATTGTGGCCACCTCCTCTCTGCTGAGCAAACTAGTCTTTAGCAGGGACTTCATGAGACAACTCTAGCACGCATGAGAAAAGCAGATCACAATCTCCTTCCACAGCCCAAGTAAGCAAAAGGACTTCCAGCAAGCAAGCTTTCCTGTAACTGCAGTGTCGTTAGCCACTGAGCCACCCACGAGCATAAGCAGTAAAGAGCTGAGTCTGACCTTACCAGATGAAGGGGGAACTCTATCTTTGCAGGAAGTGATGCAAAACTAAAGCAGAAAGTTCTTTTCTTATTTCCACAGTGTATTTAGCTTTGAGAAATGTTACTCAAAACTTAACATGATGAAGGGCAAGATGTATACCTAAGTTCCTGCCTCTCCAGCCATATCCTTTAATAATCTTTCCAGGCAATATCATGTAACATTACAATTCTGTGTATTCTGCATTAATGCCACATATCACATTCGGCTTTCACCTCACCACCAGCAGTCCTTCTGACAGGAAAACTGTGTTAGGACCTGGAAAGCAAACCTACTTCTATACAGCACAGCACTTGAACAAGGTACTTGGTATTTGAACAGCTGAACTTGGATGATCTGAGAACAGCTCCCATCTATGTCAAGGACACCCAAGTCGTGTTGTCTTTTTCTGCCTCCTGATATCCTCATTTTAAAATAGTAATAATGACAACTTTTCACCTCTGTAAGTCCTCATAAGATCTATGGATGGCAATT
The DNA here is from genome assembly GCF_000691845.1 of Merops nubicus. Lineage (NCBI taxonomy): Eukaryota > Metazoa > Chordata > Aves > Coraciiformes > Meropidae > Merops > Merops nubicus. The sequence goes on from NW_008632113.1 coordinate 32,266, forward strand.
GCTAAAAAAGTGGTCAGTTTTTTTAATTACTGTAATACACTGTCCTGTAATCCAACTAGACTCTCTTAAAAGTCAAACAATAATCTAGCTCAATTATTAATTTATCGTAGCAGTACATCATCTTGTGTCAGCAATGCTGCTTAAAATTTCTTCTTCAGCTCTGCTCCCATCATACAACTTCATTGTTTGTGATTCCACATGAAGCACAAAAAACAAACTGCTCTTCAGTACATCAATTTTTTTAACACATGAAAAAGAGCATGATGTGATACCAAGCTTCCATTAAAACTCCATCCATACAATTTAAATATATGTAAAGAAGGACCTTCTTAATCTTTTAACCTAAAAATTCACCATAAACAGGAATAGAATCTTTACAAGCAGCCATAACCTTGCCTATGCAATTGATTTATCAGTCTCTGTTACTTATCCAAGTAGCAACTGTTCTGTTCCTAGGCATTACAAGTATTGCCAGGAAGAGGCACCTCTTACTGCATATTCCTTTTCAGACTGGTTTCCTTACATCTGGACTTCCTGAAACAACTGCTGGAGTAATTGGGCTGGAGAAATTTGTAAGTGGAAGATTAGTTTCAATTCCAAACTGAAACCAACTTCTTGTCATTCATTGTGACTGGTGTAACAATGACAGAATGATCAATTTCTTTTGTTTGGGGAATTTGATCAGCAAACAATTTATTTCAAAAATGAGATTTTCTTCAGAGATCATTTGCAAATTTCTTCTTTCCTCTACCCTTGTCAGAAACAAAGTCCAGGACACGGTATGCTACACCAGAAAAATAGTGTCAGAATTTGCACTGAGGCCTTCAGGGACACACAGGGCTTCAAAGGCTAGCACATTTGTTCATAGATGACTCCTGGTAGCAGAAGGAAAATTGATTTTTTTTTCCCTGCCACCTAGCTCTCACAAAACATTTTCTACAGTTTGTCACCTCATATACCTGGCTAGAAGAAGCAGTAATTTATTTTGAGCTTTATTGCATACTATCAATTCTACAAATATGAGGCAAAACAGAGTAATTGGATTGGTAAGATATTTACTTACCTTCCACAGTTGCTGTACCCACATGACGATGCTCTTGTTTGGGAATTACGGGCAGTATATTTATGGTCTGTGCAGTAAGTGGAATCTGTTCACTGGTTTTCACTATGGAAAGTTAAAATCATTGTTGTCCATATTATTAAACAGCAAATACATCTGCAGAGTATTAAACATTGAATCTGCAAGTTTGAAAATAATTGAGACCTATCCGAACACCAGGTAGAGGCAGACAGCCTTTTTTTTTTGTGGGATTTCAGTGCCCAGAGATGCTGATACATGTCAGGAACTCCCGAAAGTACTAACCATGGTTTGTGTTTAACTTCCTCTTGATACTAGTGCTACCACAACATGTTGATCCTAAGTCTAAATTGCTCCTGGAAATTTTACTAGTAGTGAAAATACAAAGGCATGCAAATTTGGGGTTAAGTAAGAGTCTCCCAAATTACAAGGACCTACATTTGGTCAGTTAAGCAGGAACAACAGAAATGTACAGTGTGAACTTTCTGATTCACTTCTGCATAAGCGCAGCCCAGGTCGCCGCTCAGGAACACATGATGTGGCCTCAGCCAACCTGTCATACACACAGGGGGAGCTCCCGGGTGACATCCCCTTGTTAACAGAGAAGATGGCATGCACCTCAGAAGCAGGGAAAGGTGCGGTGATGCCTTTAGCATGCTGGCAACTCAAGTCCTGAGATGATATCTCACTGGGATACAGATAAAGAAATGCAGAAATAGCATTGTCAGGGAAATGAACTCAGAGTTGATGATCCAATGCATTTTTCATTGAACTACTGTAAAGCACAAGTAATATTTTAACTTCAAGTCCATCTGTCCCTGACCATCCATAACTTCCGTAAGCCTGAGTTCATAACAGGAGGCAGAACTGTGCCACTTATATTTAGCTACAGCCCTTCTCCACTGACTCTGTCATTTGTGCTCCTCTCTTTACCAGTGCAACTAAAAAGTAGAGTTTGGATCTTGGTAGTTAAGCAACTGAATATAGAAAGCAAAGTTAAAATAAAACTGGGGAAGCTTTAAACATAGCAGTGGATGGTGTTTCACCCTCAGGATGCACCTGGAGAGAATGGAAATGCAGGGTAATACTCCCCCCAGAGCCTGCGTGTAACACCGCTCCGTACGTGCGCAAGCCGAGCAGAGAAAAGGCCCCTTGTACACCAGTGCACTGTGGAAAGCACACAGGGGCTACAAAACGCTCCCTGAAAATATCTGTATCCTAGAGATTTTATCCTCCCTTCTCATAAACCAAAAAAGCCCCAAAGAGGTAGTAAGGCTTCACATTTTTCTCTGAAACTCCTGCATCTCAGAAACATGTAAGTGTGTGTTAAATATTGAATACTCTGACAAACTTTGCTTTCCCCAGTGTTACTCACCCAAGCTGGAGAGGAAAAGAAAACTATTCACCTATGTCAGGGACTGAGAAGGATCAGAATCAAACGGGTGATGGTCTACTTGGCCAAAATTAAACAAGCTTCTCCTTTCTTGGCTTTGCTGCTCTAGAAGATGTATCGGGCCTCTCCACTTTGCTAAAAAGGAGACGTATTGCAGCATACAAGGAGTGAGTCCGAATTCACTGGGAGTGCAGCCCTGACGCTGCTGAGCCAGCATTTGCTTCTATGGTCAACCTGCTAACTAGCCTGAAGCTGCAGTGACCCAGCAGAGAGATGGTAGAATTTTGCCTATTTCCTCTCCTCTTGTAGGAGAGGAACTATTATTTTAATAGAATAGCACAGGAAACAATAGAGGAAACTTGTCCTGTTGTTTCTTATGTGCAAATTACAGCTGTCAAGCCCACTTACATCAAATTCTCTGAACGCCGCAAAGTCTAAACAGTCCAGAAAACAACTGCAGTCCAGAAACCCTGAGGCTTTGTTCTCTGAGTTCCTGGTTGTCACCGTGATCCTGCAATGTCCTTCTTTCAGGATGAGTTATAAAATACCACTGATCAGAATTAACTTTGCATTACTGCAAGCTAGACAAGTGAGTCATGGAATCCTTTATTTTTATCCTAAAATATAATGCACCGAGCTGTGATTCCATGAGCCAATAGAGTATCATTGAATACAAAAGAAGTATATTGTTTGAGCAGTCAGAGAATCACAGAATATTTTGGGTTGGAAGACACCTTTAAGGGCCATCTAGTTCAACCCCCCTGCAGTGAGAAGGGACATCTTCTTGAGCAGGCTCAGAGCCCTGTCCAACCCGACCTGGAATGTTTCCTGGGATGGGGCTTCCACCATTCTCTGGGCAACCTATTCTAGAGTTTCACCACCCTCATTGTAAAACAATTTCTAGTCTAAATCTACTCTCTGTTAGTTTAAAATCATCACCCCTTGTCCTGCTGCAACAGGCCCTGCTGAAAAGTCTGTTACCACCTTTCTTATAGGCCCCCTTTAAGTATTGAAAGGCTGCAATAAGGTCTCGTTGGACCCTTCTCTTCCCAAGGCTGAACAACCCCAGCACCCTCAGCCTTTCCTCACAGGAGAGATGTTCCAGCCCTCTGATACTTTTGTGGCCCTAAATGCAGAACAAGGCATTACGTTTGAACTAAGGTTGCCCATGAAGACTTTAGATTATACATGGTTACATTAACAACATGATTCCCTGTCTTCACAGTCCCATTCTAGCATAGAAATGGGAGCAGGCCTTTTTTTCCCCAATAGATCTTCTGCTGCTTTCCAAACGGGATAAAAATAAACAAGAAATGTCATTCTTATGCTAGGCAAAGAAGATCTAAATGGGAATTTATAATGGTAGACTTCTAGTAATTTAAATTCAAACTTAAGCATTACCCATATAATTACACTAATGAAACTACCAGTATGAAAAAACCCTGCTAGGCAGATTCAGCCTAGGTATTAAACACCCCGATTTATGCAATCTGTTTCCTGTGCAACTTTTTTTTTTTTTTTTTTTAAAATAATGTACTGTACAGTTCACACACACTGGCCTGCTTCAAACAAATAATTCTGTGCCATGTCCCCAGGATTATTTTTCTTTTAGGATACAGCTACATGAAAATATGAGAATAGATATATTTAATCTGTTGCCAGTAGAGGAAAAAGTACTGAAGTGGTTTAGGGAACGTGGGCTAAAGGAAAGCTGTAGCAGCAGGGTCAGTACAGCTGCTTTCCCTTCCTCTGGAATTGAGCCTGATTTAAGCAGTGAGCTGCAATGACAGTTTAGCAGTTTCTATCCAAGTTCTTTTAAAACACTGTGGAGAATACCATCTAGGCATTCTAATTGCTAGTACTAATTTAAGTTCTTGCAACACTACTTCTACTGCCTCTTGAAATTGAGAAAGCTCCTCAAAGAAATTCTTGCAATAAAAGTCTTTTATGTTGGATTCTCTGTCATGAACAGAAAGCAAAAAATTTACTTTTCCTCTATGGATTATTTTCCATGTGCTACTACAGTCAAGTCCTATTTTATACAAAAATGCTCCATGTCTGGAAATACAGAGCAGGTAGTTAAAGAATATTGATTTCTTGCACTGAAGAAAAAGCACCCTATACTCTT
>NW_008632113.1:36895-53846 GCF_000691845.1 Merops nubicus
TGCATTTAATAGCAACTGTGTTTTGTCAGTTTGTACCACTTAAGGGACATTTTACATAAAAGCAATGGCAAGACCAGATCCAAAGTCTAGAAAACATGCTCTGTACAGCCCACACTCCAATGCATACGTTTTGGCTTAACAGCACAATGTTTAGTCAACATTTATGACCAGAATGATTTAAAGCTCCCCTATCCTCACTGTGTGTGCTTAGTCCTTTGTATTTCCATGAATTTGGAAGGCTGTAACTGTAAGCCTACCCCAGAGAAAATACTAGACATTTTTCTCCTTTCCTCTGGCCACTGGACTTAATGGTAATGATTCATGGGCATAGAGCCACTAACATTTTCACAAAACTAGCATCCATGATGTAAATTATCTTTTTGTAGGACCACAGTGACATTAAGGCAGTAAATTCCTGAGGAATGATTTCCTAGGAAATCATTCTCATTCTCAAAGTATAGTTTTCCTTTTCTTCCCTTATCCTTTCTGAATTTGGAATAACCTTTTAGTAATACCTATACATCTTTTCATCTGTATGAGATACTGTCACATCCTCTCAGATATATATAATTATTTAGTCTCATTAGGGTGTTTCCAGGGAGGCTTTACTGTCTTCAGTGGATCTCAATGTTTTGTCCCGAGACTCCAAGCTCTGCACTAATGATTGTGAAAATATTATCAAGGGCTGTCCAAGTCATCTATAGCTATTTATAATCCATTATCACAGTAGCAAATCTTGAACTTGGCAGGTGTGGAAAGGATGAACTCTTTTCATATGAGTTTGATTCCACTTTAAATTATATTGGCACAAATTAGAAAATGGATTGAACTGACTGCGATTATGGTGTGTGAAATCAAGGAATTTCATATTAAAATAAAGCCCATTATAGTAGGTCATACAACTAAGCATCCTTCTGGTTAAATATATAGGCTGAACTGGGAGGAACATCAAAGTAAGAATGACAGGCCAATAAGGGATTCCTATTCTTCTCAGTAAAATCCAGTAAAACTAGATTTGCTTTTCCATAAAACTCCATCGTCAAAATGTCTCTGGATATAAACAACATTAAAAATGCCATTGTGAACATGCTGATAAAACAGGTATGGCATGAGTGAAGCTACTTAAGACAGAAGGTGTCAGAAATATAATTCCTTTCCTGCAGGATGAAAATAATGAGCTCATAAATATATCTCAGAGGTAGCCAGTGTTTTAAAAGCGAGGAGCATAAATTGTACTCGCAGGAGGGTTCAGGCAGACAAGGAGCTATTCACTCTTTTCTAGGTAAAATTGAAATGCCATGAGTTACTGAGTTGTAGAGAGAAATTACTGAGTCTCCTCTTAGTCTTGAAAAACCAACAACCCAAACAGTGAAGTACCCAAGTCTATCCCAATTTAAAACCATTTTTTTATTTGCTGGCTTTGTACTTATTTCTGGTTTGGAGGAAGGTTGGTTTGCCATTCAGAACTGATTTTCTATATGTTCATGTTAATCTTTTTAAAGATAGAGCTCCCTTCATGAAACCAGAATCCATTAAATTTATGAAATCATATGACTCTTCAGTGGCACTCTCAACTACAACTGCTAATTTCCCCTCACACAGAGATTTGTTATCAAATCATAATTTCTGGAACCAAAAATCTGAGTTTAGCCATGCTATTTAGTTTATCCGTGCTAAATATACTACACTCTCAAGAAGACCACATTTTAATTCCCAGCTGAAACTAGACATTTGTATTTTGTGGGATTTGTTTTTTCCCTAGAAATAGCTACAAAGGGCCAGCAGAGCCATTCTCCAAGTCCTTCTACAGCCATATCTATTCCATACTTTGGTAGCAGATTTTATCAAGAGTCACAAATGCAGAGAGCTTACATACACGTGTGTACATGTCTGTCTACTTTACATACACACACAAACCATTCAGCTGCTGAATCTCAAATGTGGCACTTAACATGACCAAAAATCAGAGAGTTGAAAAAGGCAAAGTCATTAATGTAGCACATTTGGAAGATGAGGAGAAACATTCCCACGTATATATGTTAGTTTTCTTACAGTTTTATTCTCAGAATTATTTGTTTATGATATAAAAATGTTTCCATAAGTCAGATCAAATTTGTGTAGGATCAAGGTAACTCTGAAACAAACCAGAAGCATTCCTTGACAGGAAAGACTTAAAAGGTCTTTCTCAGCCTCCTCACCCCTCAAGATTTGTTAGGTTTTTGTTTTACTTTTATGCTACTTACCAGGAAAAGGATGAATTTTAATAGCAGATATGGTTCTTGCATGTCTGGAACCCTTTCTTCTTAGAAGAGCAGAAACTGATGATGCTACTCTCTGTTTACAATCTGTTTTAAACAAAATGTGTTATCTTCAGCTATAGAAATGCATACAGCACTGAGTAGAAGCAAAGCAGGTAAACCTGTTACTTTTAAACTGGTTGTGGTTTGAGGCCTGGGGGCGGGACAGGACCCGGAGGGTCCCAGGGGGAAGCGGTTGTTCCCTCCCCTTCCTCTTCACACTCGATAAAGAGGCAGGAGGTGGGTGCTCCAGGGGGGAGAGCACAGCGATCCTGCACCACCCGAGATCGGGTTTTGTATAGCTTGGGTTTACTTTGTTTTCCCCCCCATCTTTGTGTATATATCTACCTCCCTCCTTGTTTTCTGATCCCTGTTAAACAATATACATTATTTTTATTAACTTCCAATTAGTGCAAAGTCTATCTTACTCCTGACTTCCCTTTTTTATCTCCCCATCTGGAGGGGAACTGAGGGATAGGGAGGGGGAGCACAAATTCTGCTCCTTGGGGTCCTGTCCTGAGACCTTAAACAAAGACAAAACTGTTGAACACGTTCCAAGAAAAAAACAGGAAGTTTTTTAAATACCGTGATAAGGAAAACCAAGGGGTGGATGTTTCATATTTTCCTGAATAAAATTTTCTGGAAATTCCATTCAGGTTTGCCCCCTCCAAATTATTCGTTCCCTTTTCTATACTGTGTAACTTGAACAAATTTTGGAAGGTTATAAAAAAAGTACATGTTCCAGTACAGGTTCCACACTGCTGACAGTGGAATGGCAAGGATGGAGTGTACTGGCATCCTAGGAAGCTGACAGATTTTTTGGAAGTGTGGTGTGTCCATCTTTGGAAGCACAATTCAAGCACAAGCTCTGCACCACTCAGAGAAAGAAAGATGGAGCTAGGATGAACACTTTTCACTGTTCCTCAGCATCCAGTTCATAAAATCCTCAGTCTTTCTAATCTGCTGTTCTCTTAATACCGTACTTCAGGTGGGGTTTTTCAGATGACTGTGAAGCTGTTACGGTTAGTCCTGTTCTACAGTGACAGCAGTTCAGGGCTCACTCCTATATAACAGAATTTATTTTTATCCTTTTCTTTTGAAGAGTCTAGAAAACTTCAGCTTTAAGAAATTCATTAAATTAGCATTATTTAAGTTATGATTTTTTAATGACTAGCCAGTGGAGGTCTAATGCGCTGAAGCCCTAAGCATGCACTGTAGCAGTTAATGTCAAAGGAAGCTCTAGAAGTGGTTGTAAGACAAGAGTGGAATGGAAAAGGCAAACAGACTAATTTCTAATTTAGGTCCTTTGTCATGGGTTGGTTGTAACCTCCAATAAGTTTATCTGGATCTTTTATTTTACGCACTCATGGAAATAATTAATGTTTCAGAGAGTCTCATAGTCTGCCTAGCAGAATGTCTTGCAAGGTCTCAAGAGGAAATGAATAATTCCATATTTCTTAACAGCTCTCAGTGGTGCTCAGAAATTAAGAGAAAAACTAAAAAATTAATTATAACTGGAAAAATTCTTAGCAGCTGCTTTAGGCATCTAATAATATTCTGCTCTGTTCTTTGGGCACCACTGAAAAAAGCAGTACTTGCACCATAATATAAACACATAAGGAATACAACCCTTAAATCTGATTTCTATGTGTTTGTCTTTTTATCAGTATCATACTGATGTTGTTTATAATATTTACTAATAATTCACTATTCATATATTAACAGAAAACATATTCTAGGAGAAAAACAGTAATAAGAAGCCTCAAAAGGACATCTTTTCCTCCATGCTTGTGTCCATAATTCTGAATAAACTGATGCTTAAGAATAAAGACAGAAAATCATTAATCATCACTACTAATAGTTCTGCATTTAAAATGGGATGTTATGACTCAAAGCACAGAAAATCATATTCATGGCATTTATAGGTAGCTTTCAAATTACAGATAAAACTCCTTTAATTTAGAGCATCTAATAGCCTACTTACAAAGACCTAATTTACAGTTTGTGGGATTTTTATACATATAAAATAGGTCTCAGAATTTGGTTCTAGCAATGAGTAAAACATCATGTATTTTAACCAAGATGATATAGTAAGGAGTTTCTTTAATCACTCAGTGCAGAGGCACGGATTTGTCATTTTAAGCAACTAGTTTGCTTATTCATTAAAAATCTATGCATAAAATATTTGCATTATGCAAAAAAAATCACAGAAACATTGTGTGGGGACACTCTTCTTTCTTCTGTTCAGTTATGATTAAAGCCAGACTACTATTGCTTTTTCATTAAAAAACTGCCTGTGGATACAGTAAAGATGATCAGGGGAATGGATATGGCTTATCATTTTTTTATTACCCCTGTGACCAAGGTCTCCATTCAGCAGCTCTGGACTACAAGGGGAAGAGACGGATGTCTGGTAATAGCAACTAAATGCTGGTTGCCCGGAGGCATTCTGCCCACTCGGGGCTGACACAGGCAGAAAGTCTCAGGAAATTGCTTTGAGAAGCATCTACGAGCTACTATCTCAGGTAACAGGTTAAGTATTGCTCTTTCCACACTGATGGAAAGGGGTGTACTCCCTGTACCACCTATGTGTGATTTGGGATGAAAAACAAGGAACAGCAGCTGACAAGCAGTCAATTTTCTAGGTTTAGGGTTTTTTGTTTTTTTTTTTTTTTGTTTTTTTTTTTTTGTGCAGAGGACTTTATCTTGATTGCTCAGAAGTCTCAAGTTTGGGGTACTCCTACACTTTTATTGTTGCTTTCTTCACTGGATATTGCTAGAAGAAATACCGTAAATCTGGTTTCAGCCTGTATCCCAAGTGAATTGCATAGGAAGAGCCTGCCTTGGCTGGTGAAGGCATTTTGTAGAAATAATTGTTTTAGTCTCTGAACTAAGGACGAGGTCTTTCATAGCAAAGTTTTAATCACTTGGAATAGTCAGAAGTGCTGATTCAGAAATTACAGCAATATTTTCTTTGCTGAAATAACAGCAAAGAGAAGAAACATTATCTGGGCTTATCTCAGCTCTGGGGTTAGGAAGACACAGCTTGGTTGACCTATACGGGATTACACCACTGCTCAATTTAGACAACCAGTTTTCAGGACAGACAGCTGAGTACATATGTCCTCATATTTATCCTGTAATTTTTCTTGGCCTTGACCTAGATGAATCATCTTCAAGAAAGGAAAGGGTATTTCAATCTGCTTATATTGGTCATTGGCATTTCTGCTTGGGACCCTCAACAAGTGTCAACTGTAATTGTTTTATTTACTGGAATCAGTCTGAAACCAGAAGTTCGTATCACTAAGGATCACAGGCCACCAAGCATCTGTCAAAAACCCCCATGTTTCATTCACCATCAACAAGCTTGGATGTGTATCCATAATTCAGAGGTAAGAGGTGATATTATCAATCATCTGAGTATTTCAGTCTCTCTGTGAGAAGCTTTTACCATATTACAATTAAATACTGGTGTGGTAAGCCACATTAATAAGCAACAGCTTTGTTGTTGTAAATTAACACATTATTCATTGTATGGAAATTGAAATTAATGCAGCTTTTTGTTACTTACAGTTTTGTTCATTTTCTTGGACTATTTTGTAGATGACGATTGAAATAGTCAACACAAAAACTACTGGAATCATAGTGAGCCAGATGATCTTCGTCATACACATTGGATCTGTCCATAAAACATAGGAGAGAATAAAAAGAAGCAGGAAATAAATGGCAGAGAAAAGAAGAACATTTGATCTTGGTAGGTTTTTGGACTATGCCTATCCTCACAGATAAAAATGTAAACCAGAAGAGTTTCTGCCTTTTTCTTTCACCCTTCTTTGTTGTTTGAAATTAAGTTTCCTGCCTAGAATTTAGCTTCATTTTCACCTGTATCTATCCCCCAATGTCAGAAATAGTTATACATAGCTAAGTGAATGAAAACTTTTTCTGTTTGTATAGACTTACATGCAACTCAGGCTGGCAGGAATAAAAACCTTCAAAGACAAACATTTACATTTAAGGTAGAACAAGGGTAACCTTTATCCCCTCTTTGGATAGAGCACAGAAGGATCTGGTCCACTGTCCAGCACTGGCCCATGCGGGCATCCTCAACCTCCTTCTCCACCTTCATATATAGTGGATAAAATTGTACATATACAAATATAAATAGAAGAGGACCCCTCAGGGGAGTTCTTTTAACTGAAGCTGCCCTGTGGGAGAGTCACTGTGGGACTGGGTGTAAGAGGCAGGCTGCTCTTTCGGACAGCAGGTGCTGCAGAAATGCATTGGCTTGCTGGGGTTGAACTAGTTCAGGAACCAGTACAACCCAGGACTACACCACAGGCAAAGGGTGCGGGGAACTTTCCTCCATGGTTGTCCAAACTCCTTTGGCAGCTGCATGCTCTTGTGTACCTTAGCATTGTCAAATAACTATTCTTAAAAACAACTAGGTTACTATGACTCATATAAAATTAAATTAGAGACTATAGCCAAACCACTGTTTTGCTTTCCTTGACTTAGAATAGTATAATTAAACCTACAACAACTTCCCTTGTGCATCTGCTCCACTGAGAAGTCATGAGGTAACTGCCAATAGCCCTGTGGCTCTTTGAGGTAAGCATAGCTCATCCTTCCTAATTAAGAACTAAAAATATCTTCTATACAGTCATTTATGCTCCTTTCAAACAGAGTACTCTACCACATCTTGCAGTGACTTGTAATAGCTTGTACATCAGCCTTGCTTAGTAAAAGCCCTGAGCACCTCTTCAGCTTTGTTTTGAAGTAAATAGAAAGAAGATGTACTGTTAATTCCTATTGTTAATTTAACTACTTCCCAGGTAAATAACCATTAGCAAAGGGAGGTTAGCTCATAGTTTTGACACAAGTTAGCAGGGCAAGTTACAAACTATAGTCCTCTCACAGCTAGAGCTACTTATTTAAAACCAAACCAAACCAAACCAAACCAAACCAAAACAAAACAAAACAAAACAAAACAAAACCAAAACAAAACAAAACAAAAACTAAGCTACCCTCTCTTCTCCAGGATTTTACCTGGGTTTATTTAACATAGGTTTAGCTAATCCCAAATATATATTTTTTTTCCACCAAAGGTACAGCATAAAACACATTTGCCATACGAAACGAAATTACTGTAATAATTCAGCAATTCCCAGATGGCAAGCATTGCATACAGACAGGATGGAAGCCATGACCATGGTCAGGCAATCAGCCAAAAAACTCCTGCAGCACAAAGAGAAATTTAAAAGCTGACAGGCTATCCTCTGGGAAAAATAAGCCTAGTTCAGCTGAAGATTTCTCTTTTAAGTGTAGTGTAGTAAGGTTGTATAGTAGGATATTGCAGTATGAAACTAAGAAAAGTCAAACCTGTCTCCTGCTTGTTCTGTTACTTATGTTAGCAGGAATTTTTAAATTTACCTCCAAGACAACAAGGCTATGCCATTATCAGAGAGGGAAAAGGGAAAAAAAGTAATTCTGGGTTTTGTCATCCATGCAATTTGGGAGTCTGTCACCTCTGAGCAAAAAACCAATACAGACACTTAATTTGCTATGTTGCTTCTTGAAAAAAACAAAAACAAAAACAAAAACAAACAAACATCACATTTAAATCTACACCAGCTTTAAATCACTATCAAAACCGCCAGTTGGTCCTAAAGATGGTCTTTTACTAAGAGATGATCAAAATTGTATTATTTTTTTATTAAATACTTAAATATTTTCAAATGGTTGCTGAAAGCAGATAACTACCTACTAGAGACTGCAAGATTGATACTGTTTCTGGTTTGATTTCCATTCTGATTCTCTTTTGTAACTTACATGCCACATAAGACTTCAGCTGCAGTGAAATATTTATACAGTCATTTTGGTCTTCCATCATTGCCACTAGACAGGAATGATTTAGGTATTCTTCAGCTGCAGTTCTTCCTCTGACTATAGAATTGTTGATGTGGATTTCCAGCAAGTAGTAAGTATTATGCTCTCCTTCTTCTTTCTTAGAAACCGTAGTGAAATTCAAATATTTATAAAAATAAATAACATCTTCTGTTTTCACTTCAAGTGAGCCTTTTTCTTTTGGAAATAAAAATTGAAACAAAACTGTAATATCAAATGGTAGACAGACAACTCTAGAAAGAACAATAAAATAAATTCTGTCTCATTTGCAAGAACATACAGTATGATTTTACATTACTGATTTTGATAAAATGGACAAAAGGATATCATGTAAAATTATTCTGAACAGATCTGAAGCGTATTATCTATACAAAATATATTTCCCTTGCAAATTACATCTGGTCTATCTGCTATTAGTTGCAGAAGGTCCTTATTCACCTCAATGCACACAAGCTGTGAGACTTGCATCACGTTAACAAACATGGTAGGTAAACCCTGCTGAGATGAGACATTGTCAAAAGTGTTAGTTTTATAGGTATAACTGAGAACAGAGTTTGGCCATGTCTTGTTGGTGTTTTGTTTTGTTGTTGTGTTATTTGTTTTTATTTTCCATACTTATTACGGTACCTATTTTGTAATAAGAAAATAACACAGTTGGAAAAGAACTGCATTTCTTATACTCAGGACTTGGCCTGTCGCCCTTGTTGCTGACAACATTAGGAAAGCAAAATTCGGTGGCATCATCTTCCCCAAAAGTCTGCAGATACTTTGCAAGTGTACATGGCACAGAAGGAATGTGCTGCCACTGCTCTGAAAAGATTTGGGTGTTGCTGAACTCCTCTTTGTATTTCTGCACCAGTCCTTACTCAGCGTTGCCTTCCATGAAACATGCAAGGCCATTTCTGATACTACACAGTTATGGATATCGTGGACTGCGAGCACAAAAACTGCTATTTCTTGTATCTGAATCATCTGCATAGTTACAGTCTTTGAATTTGCTCTTCAGGTACTTGCTCACAACCTATCTTTGTATAATATCAGCAATCTACATGTAGAGTTCTGCAATGATATTGAAAAGCAAATTCAGCATGAAAATGAATCAAAAACTACACCTCTTTAAAAACAAAGGAAATATTTTAGAAAATTTATCAAGATGAAAAGAACAAAGATGGATATAAGAGTGTTTGTGAAAGCCAGGTGGTAGAGGTGAAATTTGTAACAAATATTCCAGGTGGCTGCTGGATAGGGCAGTCTTTTCTCACAGCATCCCTCCTTCCAGACCAACACAAAGGGCCCTGAAGGTAATGACTCCCCCACCCTTCCCCACCCCCCTTGACTTTATGTGAGATCCTCTGTGAAATCGGCAGTTAACTACTGACATGTTTCACTGACAGCCAGCAGTAAATGCCACTGAGAATCTGGCATAAAACCTGTATTTTCTAGCCTTGCAAAGACAATATAAAAAAACCCATTGTTCGTAGATTTGCAAAGACTACAGAGAAGTGGCAGCATATTATAATTTTCTTTTAACTGCCAAATAAAACATGTCTTTTATGTTGTAATTAACTACTTCAAAATTAAGTAGTTCTCCTCCCGTACTTACCGTTTTTAGCTACTAACCCTGATCCTTGATGATCAACATTTGCATCTCTCCTGGATTCACACTCCGTGTGTTTAGTAGGGGACTGTTGTTCCCTCCTGGAGGACTGGCAAATACATGGAATATTTCCAAAATTGGAATGATTTACAATGGCCTTCAGTAAAATAGTCTGGTTTTCTCTTCTTTGTTGCACTGATCTTTTGCAAGAATCATTAAAAGTACAAAGTGGAAAAGTGGTGTTATTTGATGAACATGTATCCATGCATGACACAATTACAGTGTTAGCTGTAAAAAGAAAAAGGTTACTACATTAGCAAGACAGTCATTCGAGACACATGGACAAATACGTGCATGGAAGCATCATGTAACAGATCCTTTAACCATCTTGTGATGAAACACATTTTATTGAGGGTTTTAGCAGCACATTGAATGCATCAACAAGTGAGGGAAAGCCAGCACACAACCGAGATGATGGATTTTATTGCTCAGTTGCATTAAATCTGTTGTAATACTAGCTTGAATTTGTGGTTGTATCTAGTCACATTCCTGGCTGATAGCTACTCCAGTTTCACTGTAACTGAAAAGAAGATGAAAGTACTTGTGTTTGGAGAGGGAACTTAGCCCTGGAACTGTGCAGTTGTAATGTACCAGTGCAATTATGTTGTTAAATAGCTATAGTCAGAATGAAAACTTTATTTCCAATGACATTGAAAACGCTGTGAAAATACACAGAAAAGTTGCTGAATCCTCCAACCACATCCTTCACGTTCTCTTATATTCAGTCAACAGACAGAAATCTTTATTATGACCATCAGTTTGGGTATTCACAGTCAAATTTTGGTATCAAATTACTATGACTAGAGTACATTAATGCAGTTCTGGCAAGCAGCAAAAACCACATAGAATTAATTATTAATGAGTGTTATTTTAGCTGCCTTCCACATTAATGTAGGGCTTTGTTGTGCAAATGCATTTTTACTTGAGTTTAACTTCGAACCAGTGTTTCAATATTGAAAACAAACAAAAAGAATAAAAACTTCTGGGACCCCCCACATGAAACATGCATTTATGAATACAAATAACTGTTTCCGGGTAGTACCCTTGCATCTCTATGAACAGGAAATCTTGCATCTAACTCCCATGATGAGTAATTGGAGCAGTATTTTCATAAACCCTTCTGCATAGAGAGAAAAACACAGCCAGTGCTCAGCTGCAATCTTATAGCTTCCAGTGGCCACCTGTGCTCACACAGCAGCAGGCTGACCTCAGAAACAGTTCAGTGACAGATTTCAGACAGGATACAGAAATAAAATCCAAAATCCAACACCAAAGTCAATTATCTTCACTTTACTAACACTACACCAGTAAGTCATAAACTCCTTATAAAACATAATAAATTGAAATGTAAAACACACATCCTATGCAGGTAAGAAAATAATTCATTTTAATACAAAAAGGAAAAATGTTTGACTAAATCTTTCCCTCAGGCAACAGAAAACTTTTTCCTCAAAAAGCTTACTATCGACCCACCCACGCAACCTGGAGCAGAGCTGGATCCTGAGGGCAAATTCTTGCAGCTGAAGGAGGCATTTTGTGCAGAGCTTTCCTGTGGAGATGAGCCAGGAGCAGAAATTAAATGCTTCTTCTGGTCTCTGTGCATGCTTCTGGGCACAGTCTAGAAGTCTAGAACCACCAGCAGTGGCTCAGTCTAGAACCACCGCTACAGCTTTCAAGGTCAGTTAATGGTAATTCCCCACCACACCCCTTTCACCAAGGAATTTGTACACAGACTTGGGACTGTGCTGTGCCAGTGGTCTGTGTCAGCGCCATGAAGTCCATTTTGGACACAACACATGGCTAAACAGGCTCCAGAGCTGCCTGTGAGGCACAGAGTAGACATGTAAAAGGCACGTTATCTGAATGGAAGATGTTTGCATGCTATCCTGTCAGGGAGAGTGCTTACCATCCTCTTGGAAGATCTCTACTGAGAAATCCAAAAGGGTTTTGTGAAATCTGAAGGCCTGAAAAGTGAAGAGGATCACTGAGATGAAACCATGCAAAGCATCTCTAGGAAACCGCTTCATATTCAAAGACCTGTAACCTGCATGCTTAATGTTAGGAAGTTCTGTGATTATTAAATTTACAAAGTGTTTTTCCATAGAAAATCCAATTCCATCAAAATGAAGTCATTCCCAGGGAAGATCTGAAAGTGTAAAAAACTTTATTCCCGTTAAGAAAACCACAAATATTTCATTTTTGGATTGGCTTGACTTTTTTTTTTTTTTTTCATTTGATTTGCAGTACTCTGTTTTGAATCAAATCAGCAGGATGTAAAATTGCGGTTTTTATCACATAATATTGTAGCAACACAAGCCCTACAGTACAAGCTGGAGAATGCACAACAGATAGATTAAAGGAGGTACATTCCATCAAGTAGCTGGACCCAGAGGACAGGACTGGCATCCAGAGCATCAGACTCCAAAACAACAACCTCCTGCTCTACAGCAATGTGTTTTAAGGGTTCAATGACTCGTAACCAAACAAGCGAGTTGCTTAACAAGTATAAAGGAAATATTCCAGTTTTAGCAATGCTGAAATATATTCTTCTGACATATTTTTAAAGGCTTGGGTTTTTGCAAGTTGATTTCCCCCTAAATTTCTGTTTAATGAGAAATTTCCTTTTTTATTCCTTCTCTGGAATGAAATAAATTCTGGAACTTCCCCTGAGATAAAACATCCAAATTTCAGTTGCTTCTATCTGTATCCTTTGCTTGCCTGCCATTTCAGAGGTTATATCAGAACCCTGAAGTACACACAATGTTAATGTGATCTTAGAAACCCCTTGGAATTAGGAGGTCTCTGCCACTCATTTAGGAACCCCTCACAGAGGAAGACACAGTGACTATGTTTCACACCTCAGAGATTCCCATCAACAACTCTATGTAGTGAAGCCTCATGGGGTAACCAGCAATTTGAAACATCTACAGCAAATTCTGTACATTTTAGGTTTGCCACAAAATCTGAAATAAAACCAGTTTCCAAAAGAAGGTTTTCAATGAACCAGAGACACAAATTCCTTGGAATTTTCAAAATAAATAGTTCAACATATTTACTTTCTCAGGTGATTGAGACCTTGTTATACAGTCTGTTGTATAGTCATATAGTTTTTAGAACATCCAAAATACGACAATGATTCAAATTTTCCAAATATAATTCTGTGCTGTATTCTGCCCATCTACTTTGCAGTATTATTTAGACACACTGTGATTAAGGTCATATGCAGACAGGAGAATGGGAGTGCTCGTGCTATTGCAGCATGAAGCATTTTCAATACGAGCAATCTAGGAAAGTTACCATAAGAAAAATGCAACTTTTCTTTGATATTTGACAGTAAGGTCAATGTTTCCTTTTGGTGATGGTTATATCATTGTTTATTTGCATAGTCTGTGATAGCAAATACTTCGATTATTCCTGCATGGAGGTAAAACATTAATTATTCCAGCATATTAAAGTAACTCTTCAGCTAGATGATATTTGAAACTTCTGAGAGCTTAGCAAGTTTGTTCAGTCATAAACTATAAAAAACTATCTTTTATATTCAAATTACTGTCATGTTTCTTCTTTTTGGTTAACAAAAATAGAAAGGCAAGCATAAGTAACCTAAACTGGATATATTTTGATATTAATTTTTTTTCAGAACATTATACTTCATAAATAATTTATTTCATGGTCCCTGGGAACACACAGCATTTGTCAGAGGGTTGCTTTTTATTCTAACATTTATCTATTCAAAAGCTTACTTAGGAATGGGTGTGAGAAAACTATTTTAATATGAATTTATTTATGGATTTTTAAGAAAGCACTGAATGCATAACTTACACACGTGTATTTTGCATTCATCCTGAAATCCAGTATTGACCTTTAGGATGCCCATGATGTATTTGGTGTTTGTTAAAAGATTTGTTTCACTCAGTTGCACACACCTCTTCCGCTCTACTTTTTGTCAGGTTAGCACTGCAGATCTCTTTCACAGAGAGCGTCTCATACCAGACAGTAATTGTGCAAAGTTTTATAGGCATTTAAGTATAGAAACCTTTAAAAAAAAAGTTAAGACATGGGTACCTGCTATAAAACAACATACAGACATTACGTACTCTCTTAATGATGTAGGTAGTAAAAGTACAGTTGCATGCAAATAGATAACTGAAAGTTTTGCAGTGTACAGAAATGAATGACAAACTCTTTTCAAATTACCACATATAATGAATTCTGTCAGTTAACAATCTAAAAAAAAAAATCTATGCGCTTTGCAAAGTCCACATGAGTACAGCATCCTAACGATTGCTTTTAGGAAAGCACGTGCCAGCTTTTCAATTGCAATTGGACTTTGGAATAAATAACAGGCCATTTTAAAAGCTGATCACTCACCTTCGTGGATTTTGAAAAATTCAGGTAAACACAAAATAAACATGGTAATTATTCCTAGTACTAATCTGAAGAGTTCTGATTTTCTTAAAAGCAAGCACATGTCACTGAAGCACTCCCATTTAGCATAGTGGTGGTAACTTCCTTCCTGCTTTAGCTTTTAACTTAGTGCAGACTTTATGCAAATAACGTCTATTCATTTCCTTTTTCTAATATGACTTTTTACTTCTCATTGCATTAAGTTGTGGAGAGCCAAGTTCTGTTCTTACACTGGCATAGATGAGGATAATTCAAACGAATATGCTGAACATAAAACTCACACACTGCGATTTAAAAAAGAGAAAAATCATGCATAGAAACTATTTTATTCATTTTGGAGTAGTTTGGTTTTAGGAACATCACCCCCTAATGGCCACTTTCATATACCTCCTTAGCAGTAAATGAATCATCTTTGTGAAGGAATTTTGTTCTCATTTGACCGGGAAGATTTTAAAAAAATGAGTCAGAGCCTCATTATAAAAATTAGTCAGAAACACAGGAGCCAGATATGGAGATTTTATTGTTTTATTTATATACATATGCGTTTGGGCTAGGGGGAAGATAACTTTAGGTAATACAGAATCTTTAAAACTTTAAGAGACTATTAATTTGATAATTACAACCTGGAGTTTATGATCTGGCAAGCAAGCGATGTACTAAGTACTATGAACTGAGTGTGAGATTCTAATACTGTCACTACTGCAGCATTCTTAAGAAACAGATCCCAGTCTTGGGGTGCCTTCAGTGTGTGTTACTATCCTTCGCACCACAGGAAACCTGGACAGAGCCATTACTATTTCTGTACCTTGCAGTCACAATTTTTCAGCTAAACTTTCCATTAAAGAAGTGAACTCTTTCATTCTGACAACCACCATGATATTCCACAAATTCCTCTTACAGATAAGACTGCAAAGAACATTTCTGGAGTGTTCCAAATAAAAGTACTCTGAATTAAAAAAATTAAACACCCCAACCCCCTCCCCCCCAAACCAATTTTACTCAAGAACTGAGTATATACAATAAGACGGGTTTAATTAATTTGGAAAGCTCTCTTCTGATGTAGCATTTTCCCCGCAGCCTATTAAATATTAAGTAATAACAAAATGAAACAATGCTGTTGAAGTTACAATAAGAAACGTCCTACAAACCCTAAACACCTTTCTTGTCATCTCAGATGTGTAAGCCAGCTGGAAGCAAACACAGTGCTCATTCTATAGGGACACTCTTAATGGAGCTATAGTGAATATTAACTTGTTAATATGGTATTTTATATGTGGCACTTTTGTGCAATGAAAGTAATGAAAACAAAGCAAAATGAACTGAATTTTTTGACACTATGGTACAACAGAACTAATAAGATACAAAAAATAATAGGTATGAATTTAAAAAGTAAAATACTGTGTAATTTATATTTGTCATCTGTTGGTAAATTAGGGCTGCTTTGTGAGAAACTGCATTGCCCTTGAAATATCTGCCATAACAGTTATTTACATTTTCCTGTTCTCAAGGTTGTGTGGTGTTCACCCACCCTCTCTGCCCAGAAGGAACGGAGCAAATACTAGAAAATAACAAGAAGACTTTGTTGAGTAGTATGTGTATCTATCCCTTTCTGATACATTCAGACTTTCCTTGCTCTTTGTAGCGCCTGTGGTTAGAAGAGCAACTGCCCTACAGGATCACAGCCAAGTTCAGCCTGATAGAATAGTAGCCTGTGGAATATGTTGAGTTTCAGATTCTGCAGAAGGCTTCCAAGAACACTGCAGTAAGCAGATGGGGAATATCTATTTTAAGGCTATTGTGATGACACATTTTCGTTTTGGTTTTGAGTTCAGGAGGCACATCTATGATCTGTCCACCCATCCCCCAGGGAGTCTCTTAAGTTTCAGATGCTATTACCCCTCTACTGTTGTGTGTGTGTGTGTGTAAACAAGCTGTATTCCATGTGTGTGGCCTGACTCACCAACTGAAGTGAAAAACATGAGTTTTTCTTCTTGGGGATGTGCTTCCTTCCACCAAGCTAATAATTTCTACACAGCTGGAACAATCAGTACCTTTGAAAACACTATCCTTCAGCCAAATTTAGTTAAAATTGCCTAAATCACTTAAAGTCATCCAGGATGAGAACTAGCAGACAAAGCACACAGCCACGTAGGCCACACTTCATAACAGAGTTAGGCAAAGAAAGCACCTGATTCCACATTACCGCCACGCCTCAGCAATGATCTCGCCTGCCCTTAGATCAGTTTTATCCATCAGAGGCACATCAAACTGTCACACAGTCCATTAATTTGGATATTTAATCTACCTTTGGGTGGCAGAGGTCGCGGGCAAGGCATAGCATAACAAGGCGGGCAAAGGCTGGAGCGCGTTTGCCTGTTGGAGGGCGCGGCCAGGCCACCTCAGCAGCACGCGGGGCCAGGGCTCTGAGGGCAGGTTAACTGCTGCGTTGGGCGTCGCTGCACACTTATTTCACTTAACTGGGGGAGGGAAGTGAGGGGAACGCTTAGCTCTGCGGCTTTAGCAACCGGGCAAGGGCACCCACGGCCAGTACCCGACCCTTTAGGGGGTTAACCGGGAGAAACCCCGGCAGCTACCCCGGCAGCAGGAACCGCCCACCCAGCGGGGTGGGGGACGCGGCGCGGGCGGTGCCGCAGCCTGAGGGGAGGGGAGGAGAGGGGAGCGGAGC
>NW_008632114.1:0-541 GCF_000691845.1 Merops nubicus
GCAGGCAAGCAGGACCGGCCCGGGGGGAGGGAGATTATTTTTGTTACCTGCGTGTTGCGGGGAGACACGGAGCACCCCTCGCATCAAGGGCTTTGCTATAGAAAACCAAAACAATATCTCACCCTTTGGCGAGTCAAGCTTAGGAAGAGAAGGGCGTAAAACGGTCCCGGGAGGAGGGGAGACGCGCGGGAAGGTTATTTATCTAATTGTGTCAGAGATAACAGCTTTTAAGAAGGAGTTTGAAGGCAGAAGTCTGGAGACAGTCCTTTGCCAGGCATTAGGGGATTAGGTAGGGCGTGAGTAAAGAGAAATGGAAGCGACAAAAGGAGATGACCCAGGCCTTTCCTCAGAGGCGTCAGCTCTCCCCTGCGCCGCATTTAGTGGGAAATAACTGATGCTATTGTCTCCGCCGGGATAAACCAGCCTGCAGAACCATCCCCCGGAAATATTCATCTTCCCTTGACCCCCGTTGAGGGGTGCGGGGAGCGTGGTGGGGTATTTAAGTGGCTCATTTCACTCTGCCACAGGATGCCCCGGGAGC
>NW_008632114.1:588-887 GCF_000691845.1 Merops nubicus
CCGCTCCGCGTCTCACCCCATCCAGCTTCCCCCCCGGCTCCCCGGGACCGGGCGCCGGCAGCCAGACGAGGGTGGTGAAGAGACTCTTGTCTCCCAGCACTATTTTTATTTCCCACTCGTGTTTCACCTTGTTCCTGCGAGGCGAGGAGGCGGTGGGAGGCTGGCGTCTGCCTGAGCAGGCGTCTGGAAATCACTCAGGAGTCAAAACTTCCCCACGTTAACTCCCGCAAAACTTCGCGGGTGCCAGTCTGTGCTGGAAACCCGCTTCCCCCAGGAAAGGCTTTCTGGGGTTGATGCTA
>NW_008632115.1:0-6443 GCF_000691845.1 Merops nubicus
AGCCAGGAGTTTGACTTTTATTTTTTGAAAAGGACCGGAGAAATGATTAACCACGGTTGATGACGTCAGAGTTGATCTGATTAAAGGTTTGTTTTCTTGCCTGGCAGAGGTGTGCTCCGTAGAGACTGGTTCTCTCTTCTTTTTTTTTTTGAAGTTTCTTTTTTGAAGAGCAGCCGGAGAGGGAACCGCTCGCGCCGCCGCCGCCGCTGCCCCAGCTGCGCGTGTGCGTGTGCAGACAGGATGGTCTCTCTGTAGCCGCCACGCGCAAACACACATTTGACCATGAGGACTCTTCGCAGGTTGAAGTTCATGAGTTCGCCCAGCCTCAGTGATCTGGGCAAGAGAGAGCAGGCAGCCTTGGATGAGCGGGGGACCCAGCAGCGACGGGCCTGCTCCAACGCCACCTGGAACAGGTAAGGTCTCGCTCGGCGGGCCCACCCCCCGCAGCCTCGGCCCTGCTGCCGGCGCCTCGAGCCTCTTCCCCCGAACCCCATCTCACCTTCAGGGAAAACAGGGGAGCAGCTTTCCCCCCACCTCATGGCTGTTAACCTTCCTCTGAAGGCTGATCGCAAGGAGCCTTTCCTGCAGATGGCTCAGCCTGCTCTTCCTTGTGAACTAAGGTCTGGCTGCAAATTGTGTCTGTCATCTCGAGAGTCTCACTTGAGGTTGATTTGGTTCAGTTTAGTGTTTAAAAATACCCACAACTGTACAATATACATTCTTTTTCTCTGCATAACTGTATTGCTGGTTGTTGAGAGTGATAGGACAGAATCAACTCTGTTTCCTCACAGTATATATTGCTGGTTGTTGAGACAACACCTACACAGTTTCCTCACATTAGTACAAATACATCCCCGTGTGCGTATGTGCGCACGCAAGCACACGCACTTTGGACAGGGAAAAATATGCCCTGATTGTTTCCTTTATTGTGTTTATACAGTTGAATTTTATTACTGTTTGACAAAAAAAAAAACCAAACACAACCATGCAAACATTTTGTTGTGAATATGTCACTTAGGACAGATATTCAGAAAGTGTCTTAACAGCCGTTTTGGTGACGCTCTTAAAGAGGAGCCTCGGTCTCTGTGTTGTTGGGAATTGTATTTGTATGTCCTTTTTGAAAATGAAATGTCATCTTCTGAGTCACAGCTTGGAAAGCATCGTTCATAATATTTATAATTGTATGGCGGTAGGAAGAAAAATACTGGTGAACTGTAGGCACATCTGTTAAAGGTATTTCAGTGTTGAGGGGAAAAAAAAAATTAAGAAGTCACATCATCTGTCCCTCTCACCACTTGGTTTGTGGTTTCATGTCTGCATTATGAGTTAGTTGTTGAATGCCAGCAGTGCACCACACACTGAAACTATACTGGTCACAAAAGAGACTGAGTTTCTGCTCAGATCTTGTGCTGTTCATATGACCTAGAGTTGCACTCAAGATCTAGATGCTGGTGGTGTTTAAAGGCTCGACTGGGCCACCTTGGCTCAGCCCAGTTAGGAACTTTGCTTGGCCGGTGGCCCCAGGAGGAGCAGCAGGGAGTAAGATGCTCCTTGGTGTGAACCAAGGTGACACAATACCGTCCCCCAAGCCTTTTTGTGGTGGTGTGCTGACAGCTTTTGTTGGCAGGGATTAGCCTTTCCAGGACTTGCTTGTAGGGAGGAAGCTGTGGAGACCAGATGGGAATGGAGAGCATGTCAGGCACCAGGCTGGCTGGGAGGAAGAGAGCTGCAGGCTTAGGGGCTGCCCATACTCAAACCAGAGGGTCTTCCTGAGTGAGCTGGAGGAGGAGTTGGTTCTTTTTGATTCAAAATCAAGTAGCCATAGTGTACCTGTGCTAACAGCTGCCTGAAGCAAGTACTGCAAATTACAAGCCAGTTGCACTGCATGGGTGAAGGAAAGTCCCTTTATTGCTTCTTTAATAGCACAAGGCTGTCTCTTGAGTGGAAGAGAGAGTGAGGGTAATACTTCTCTCAGGCACAAAAAGACTGGTATCCTCTCTTGGCTTTAGGAAACTCAGATATTCTACAGTCTGTAAAACTGGAGCTTATCCTCAGGAAAGCCAGGGTTTAAATGATGTTGGATTAGCTGTATTAAGAAATTATCCACTGTAGCTCCTGCCTATCACCAGTGAGTGCCCATCTTGGCATGTGTAACAGGGTCTGGCCTTGAAGGAACTGGTGCACAGCTCTCCAGGAGAGACTGTAATGTCAATGTCACAAACTGGGCATCTGAGCTCACCAGGAGGCTCAGGTGGGTTTTGAAAATCTTGGGCCGTGGAAGGTTTTTTGTTTTTCCCTTGCAAAATTAAACCACCCCAACAGAGGACTAGCACACCATACTTTGGTTTATGGGAAGATTTCTTCTTCCAAATGAAAGGATTGCCTGTGCTGTTTCATTCTGTGCAATATGGAGTGTAAGAGCTGGTGGATCAGGGAAGTCGAGATGCACCAGCAGAGCTCTTCCCTCTCACCAGCCCTGGCTGTTCTATATTTAAATGTCTGCTGGTTTCTTGCCTAATGTTAGCAGCTGTGCCTGGGTGTGGCGTGTATGTATCTGCTTTTGAAAGAGCCTTTGAACCAAGTTCATCAGAACTGGTGTGGGGAGAGGTAGAGCACAACCCCACGGCAGGCCCTGCCCAGCGTGAGAGTGGAGATCCCAGGCTGAGAGTCAGTCAGCCCTTTGGAGGTGGAGCAGGGATGCTGCCTTGGCCCTGCCAGGGACAGTGCTGAAGTGCTGCCACTCAGGGGGTTTGCTGGTGGGATCTTCTGCAAAGTAGCAGCACTGTCATTATAGGTTTTTTTCTGAGGAGGAGGAGGTGTGGCTCACCTACATTTGACTTGTCTGGCTGCTGTCTGACTGCCCAGCAGTGTCCCCACCACCTCCTCTCTGTTCAGAGCAGACTCATCCTTCAGGCTGTTTATACCAGAGGATGCCTGCTGCTTTCTGACCCCAAGGAGGGGCAAGCAGGGTTCAGCATGCTGGGGACACATAGCAGAGTGCTAGCAAGAGAGGTCTCTTCCTCCCTGATAACTTCCCATCCAGACTAAAATGCTGTAAAACTTCTGGGCACCGTTAGATCCAAGGGAGATGGGTGCTGAGCTGCTGTCTGCTGCTCTGCAAATCAGACTTCACATCGTGGCTTCTTCTGAGCTTGCTTTCCCCTGAACCCCAAAAGATCTGTACAGCAACACTCCAGCAGGGCACGTTAACTAGCAACCAGCAGCAACTTGGTGGAACAATGCAGTTTTGTTACAGCTCACAGAATTTGCATTGGATTAAAATAGCTTCCATTTTTTCACTAGCATTGTCTTCAATTCCTTTTCTTCCCCCCCCCCCCCCCTTTTTTTTCTGCTTCAGGCAAAAAATGAGGGCTGAATGCTGACTAAACCAATTGGACTGAGAAACCCAGGGGTTCTAATCTGGAGCTGGCAAACCAGGGGCCCCCTCTAAGGGCAAATAAAATCCATAGTGAGGTTCTCATTCTGACTGAACTAGCATAGACTGCCTAATCAGGAGCTAATGCTGTCTGAGTTGTGCTGTGGGAAAGCCTCTAGTCAAAGGCACTTAGATCCTCTTTGGTGTAAGAAAATGAGGAAGATTCATGAGATTCATGGAAAGGTGAACGAGTAGGAGATGGCAAAGAAAAGGCAAAGAAAGCACAGATGAGATCCTGGTGACATGAGTGAGATGAGCAGTAATCCAAGGAGACATATGGAATCAAGAGTTTTATAGTTAGGGCTAATTTTTTACAAGGCTGTAATAAGCACAATAACTTGCTGTAAAGTAATTTTTACAGTCATGGGAAACACATTTCATCTTAATGAAAAATTAATGTTTTTTTCAGCTCACAGGGAAGCTTTTCTAGTGGAGAAAACATTCCAGACAAGCATATATATCTACACCTTCTACTGGGAAATTTTCTTTCTTCCAGTATTACTGTTTATTTAGAAGTGTTTTGAGATTTTACTGCCTGTCTGAGGATCACCTTCTTTCTCCTGACCCTTTATTTAGACCCACTTTGGCACACGTGTCTGAATGGGGGCAGGCAGAGCTGAGCTGTGAGGTGAGGAGGAGGGATGGGGTGATGAAGGAAGGGGACTTTCCAGCTGGTCAAGCCACCACTGCACCATGGGGCATGTGGCAGCCTTGGTGACAGCAATAACAAGTGGTGGTGGTGGTAGAGAATTGCTGCTCCCCATGGCCCTCCAGACATATTTGTACTTTCTTGAGTACAGGTATAATTAGGAGCCAAAATTTCTGTAGTCCTACACTCTGTAGAGATATTAACTCTCAGTAACACCTCAGGGGATTCCCTTAACCTGTCTGTCTCAACTTCTTCATATGTAAGAGTAGTGTTTATAGTCAGTGAAGTTAGTGAACTAATGCCTCTGAAACTCTTTGAAGATGGGAGTTTTGCAGGCCAGCTTATTTTCACTTGTGTGATGCAGTGGGTAATTGCAGCCTATCCCTCTTTGCAGATTGCTTTACCTTGGGTAG
Source organism: Merops nubicus (assembly GCF_000691845.1). Taxonomy (NCBI): domain Eukaryota; kingdom Metazoa; phylum Chordata; class Aves; order Coraciiformes; family Meropidae; genus Merops; species Merops nubicus. The sequence goes on from NW_008632115.1 coordinate 4,499, forward strand.
AGATTTCAGAAACATAAGTAGCAGCTGCAAGCTTGTTTTGAAAGGGTCAAGGCCTCATGAAGAGCCTGTGTGCTGAAGCTGTGCTGAAAATGGGCTCTTCCCCATTGGGTTAAGCTAATTCAGAAAAATGAGGTTTTGTTCTGGAGCAAGGGTGTCTTCAAGGGCATTTTGATGCAAGTATGTCAGGTTAATTATTGTTAATTAGCTATTCCCATAACTGTCCAAAGGAAATGAGCCCTAAGTCACTTAGTCCCTTTTGAAAGTGAAAACATTGCCTTTAACTACCTGCTACTCCCAGGGTGTGATTATTCCCATGGCATTGTGTTTGCTCATGGGTTTCACCTGGAGCTCTGCAAAGGGGAGAATTTGCAAACACTGAATTAAAAACTCCCTGATGTTTTCCACCCGTGCTGCTTGCATGTGAAGGTGGTGACTGCTTTAAAGAACCAAAATGAGCTGGGTGCTGTGCAGGAATGGATACATGGGCTGCTGCTCCAGCTGCTTTGCTGGGAAACACTGAGTTGGGAGAGCCACAGCCACAGCAGAAGCAAAGAGAGGGTCAGGATTCAGCCTGAGATCTGCAAGCCCAGCTTTGCTGCTGTTCCTCAGCTCTGTGCACAAACTGATTCTGACCTGGCAGAGAAGGGTGATTTCATCACAACAGTTTTTCCTTCTTGGCCTCTTGAAAATGTCAGTGAAAAAACAGGAGTCAGTTGTACTTCAGTGCTGGAGGGAGCCAGCCTCCCACCCACTGGAGGCAGTGGTGTCTGGGTGGACAAGTAGCAATCAAGGGAAATGTGTGGTTTGGTGGTAGTGAGCTACACAGGCAGTGGCTTTCTGTTGCAGGATAATAAACTCCATGCTCCCTGTCTTGGCACTCGTGTGGTTAGGCTGCTTGGGAGCAGCCAGCTTTGTGCTCTAGGGATTTACACCTTCCAGACTCCTCCATGCTGAAGGAAATCCTGGGTGAGGTCTGCTCTGTGTGTGCTGCAGCTGCCATTCCCCACGTTTCAGGCAGCTGGACGGTGAGTCCTGGAGCTGCCACCTCCTCCGGAGGATCAGACAAATCCAGACTCTCCAAAGAGGTGAAGATTCTTAGGCTGCTGGGTTGATTTTTGCCACTGTGAGTGTCTCCTTGCTTGTAGGTAGTTCTCTTTTTGACAGCCTGTGGCCACTGCAGGATGGATAAGTACCAGACAGTTCTGGGGCTGTTTGTGGTTTTGTCTTCATTCTAAAGGCAAAGCCCCCACACCCCAAATCCTGATCTCTGCAGTTTTCCAGTCTTGATTTCCCCTTCCACACCCAGCCTGCTCTAGCTGTGCTTCTCTCTTCCCTGCCCACCCTCTCACCCATGGAGAGCCTCCTCCTGGGTTTTCTGCCCCATTGCTGCTCTCTCAAAATGATTCCTTCTAGCTGTAGTCTTCAGACCAAGAGTGACCCAGGACATATGTTCTCATGGGAAGGTGCCTGCACAATATGTCTCAGTGCCACAGCAGTTTCTCCTGATGATACCAGTTGAGGAGTTGGCTAATACATTGGTGGTGTGCTTTCAAGAAACATCATTAGCATCTAAGTCAGAGATTTGCCTTTTTTCCCAGCGTGAGGGTGGCTGTGGCTTGTTTCAGAGGTGCACAGAGCTTCCAGGTCCCCCTTGTTCCAGCAGAAGGTCCTGGGGGAGGGCATTGGAGACTGCCCATTTTCTGAAGGAGGAGAAAGGGCAGTGCTGCAGGAGCAGGAGGTTACATCTGCACTTCTGTAGGGAATGTGCCTGTTGGTACAACACAGCAAACCAGAAACATGTATAGTGCTGGACACACAGTGTGAGGTGTCATCTCAGTTGGAGATTGGAGCCTTATTCAGTACTGGACATGGGTAGTTCAGGAACTGAGCTTTTTGGGGGCTATTTTGGGCTCTTTTTTCTCTTCTCTCTCTCTTTTCTCTCTCT
>NW_008632116.1:0-8977 GCF_000691845.1 Merops nubicus
GAAGCTGTTACTGCGGCCCCCCAGGCCTGTCAGTTCGCACTTTAGTCGGGTTGAGAAATTATCGCTTCAAAAGAAAGCGCAAGCCGCCGTGCCATGGCAAAGGAAACTTTGCCTGAGGTGTTTTGACGTCTCTTGGACAAGCTGCAGAATTCCACTAAGTTGTTAATTCTGTACTTTTCACCTAACAGGAAAACAAAAGCCCTAAGCAATGCTTGCAGGAAGGACACTGTAGGAGCTTGCAAGTGACATTTTTTGCATGCAAAAGATCAATGGTAAGTGTTTGTGGTGTGTTTTTTGCTAAGGGTCTGCATACTTCCTGCCCTTTTCCCTGTTTTCTGAAGAAAACCGTTTTAATTCTCTAAAACTGGTGTCATTAATCAGAACAGGTTTTGCCTTTTAATTCCATTTAACATATGGATGTTGTACATTGTTCACATGAACAAAAAGTTGTAGAGGGTGAACAAAGTGGAAAAAAAAAAAAACTTTCAATTGAACTAGGCTTGGCATGTGTCACAAATGAGGTAGTTATTTTTACTTTTTTGAAGTAAAGCTTTGGCCTAGGAAACATTAGTAAATCAGGTGGTTGTAAGATAAGATATTGACAGGCTAATTTTTGTCTACAAATGACATTTAAGTGAAAAGAACGTCCTACTGAAAGAGTTTTTCACTTTTGAAGCAGGCTCTTGGATTTGATAATTTTCTTGGAGGGCTTGAATTCATAATAAAGAACAGTTTTGTCTTTTTAGTTCTGGCTATCAGGTATGGTAGTGAGAGGCCAGCTGTGAAAATGCAGTTAGGCGAGATTTCCTCAGTTTTGGCAGGAGTTCCTTGTCTAGAAACATCTTGATTGTGTAAACCATACCTAAGTTTTTCTTCCATTCTGTATTTGGGCCTCAGTCATAACATCTTTTTGTATTTTTTTTGGCCTGTTAACTCTAAATTTCAGTATTTGTGCTCTACCCAATTTCCTACTTGGTAAAATAGTGAAGCTTAAAGAGTATTTGAAACAAGCTAAATGCAGATAAAGTTTACAGTGTGCTAAAATCATTAAAGTTTTTCCCTTGATGCTGTTTTCTTTGTAAGGAAATATGACCTCTTATCAGAGAAGTAAACCTCAATACACTTCAGATATTAAAGCAGGAGCAAGGTTCAAAGTGTAAGCTGCTTGCTTATTGGACAAGCTGTGCCACCTTGCAGTTTAGCTCCTGACAAATTTGATGCAGTTCTGAATCCTGAAAGAAAGTTAAGTGAGGTAGAAGATACCTCCTCAATCTAATACCTGAATAAGGCCGAACTGCAATCTGGAGCTGCCATCTTCAAGACTGGCTGTCTAAATTCAGAAGAATTCTCTGAAGAGCAAACTATGTTTTTTCTGCTGCACTGGAAAAGAACATGCAATTTTACTTCAGTAAGTGCTGCACCATAGCTGTTATTTTGGATTTACAGCCATTTTTTGTCTTTTATTACATGCTTTTTTTGTAACTGCCAAGAAGAAACTTGCAGATTTTTTAGAAGCTGAATAGTATTTTCTTTTTACTTATTTTTTCTCCAGACATTTGCTGTATGTATGTTATCCCTGTCCTCACTGACATTTGCAGTGTCTCCTGTTTCAGTCCAGTCTGAGTTTTCCTCCTTCAGCTTGTCAGTTAAGTCTGGAAAAACAGATCTGAGTGGATCTCTGCTCCCTTGTTTTCACCTGTTCCTTGCCATCCCACTATGCTGGCCTGTCCTTTGTGTGCTGTGCTCTTCATGTCAGAATGTACAGGATGCTTATTGCATAACTTTAATTTTCTGTGACATTTAAGATAACACAATGCCAGTTTCCTTGGAAGAAGCCTATGGCCCGTTTACTACATTGCTCATTTTTTTTTACAATGACTTCTGCTTTATTCTGTGCTTTCTTCTGTTATGACAAAGTGCTGAGATAGCACAAGCACTCCAGAGTATTTCTTTTGCAGAATGTTTGGGTTTGATGTATTGGCTTGCCTTTCCAGCTGGATGCCAGGGCACGGTTCAGAGGAAGGAAGGGATACTGAAGCCCTGGTGAAGAGACCCAGCCCTGGGAAGTGGGGGCTTGTCACCACTCTGAGCAACAGAGGCTCAAGTAAGAAGATTCTATCTGCTGCATCCTTTCATGCAGTGTTTTCGTGGAAGGTATCTGCTCCTGAGTATTCCAGTAGATTGATCTGGATGTTCATTTAGATGTTAAAAAGAAGACAGACATAAAACTGGAAATTTTGGCCAGAATGGGTACTTGTCATGCACTTGTAATAAAACGTGAAATCCAGATAAGCTGTAGAAGTTATCTTTGTGTTTCAATGTGAAGCTGCCTTGGGGGTTTACTAGTTCTGCTCTGTTACAAATAATACAAGAAATGGGACTGAGAGCTCACCTGGCTGGTATCCAAGAGGATATTTCAGGACAGAGCTGGTTCCAGAGGGGGTGAATTGACCAAGGTTGTCAAATGTGCAAGCTGCCTCTGCCCCAGTAGGTTTGTTGCCCAATAAACCTTCACCAACAGGTGATGGTTTTGCACTCCCACGTGTACAAGGATGGCACCTCTTCCTCTTGCTACAAATTTCTCTTGATGTCATGATTGATGTCTCTGTTTATTAGCACAGTCTAGTGTCTTGTTGGACAACTAGATTAAAATTTGGTTCGTCCTAAATTAAAGGAGACTTGATTCATCTGTCAGTAATCTGTTTTCCTCTTGTATTGGCACAGGTCCAGGAGAACTAAAGCACTGTTCTGGTCAATGACTTGGAAGCTGTGTGCCAGGACCTACCTAATTATATGTCTTTGGATGGGTGAGGACAGTGTTCCTTAGGCCAACAGTTAAGGACACTGTTGCTGCTATTACTGTGTTCTAGAAGTATTTACAATAGTATTTAAATTCCTCCAAGATGACCCTGAATGATCTTTTAGCATAGTTTTCCAGGGAAGTATATAAATACTAATCCAAACATATGTAGAAATGAGGGATGATGATTTGGACTTTCTGGAGTTTCTAGGAAGTCATGTCCCACAAATTTACTGTCTGAGCATTTTCCTTCTTACTTGTCACTTCTCTCTGAATTCTTAGGTACACATTTATGGGTCTTAGTGGGAATGTTATATGGTTTTGGTAGTCAGGGACTCTGGTGGCCTGCTCTGCCACAAGGGACTATAGGTTTGATGGTTCAGGTCATCTGTTCCTTTCCCAGATATAATCCCTAAGTCTCACCTAATGGTGCTTCAGAAACTCCTTTTTGGAAAGGAGCAGGCAGACAACAGATCACAGACAGATAACTAATTAAAGTTATTTTTAGTAATTGGCATGATCCAGTGGAGATCAAGTGTTAAAATTAAATGCAGTGTTTGCTATTGAACATTTGAGGATTTAATAATTAAATAGAATACATGTATTATTTGATCTGATAGGATCCTATTGTCAGAACTTCCTGATGGTTCCCTAAGCTATCTGGGACAGTATGAAAATACATATAATAGGTATCAAAAAACTGGCTTTCTCGAGAGACCATCAGTTTTCAGTTCTACTCTTGTGTAACAATATTCTATCTAAAACTGACTAATTATATCATTGCCTTGGGACTTTGAGCACCGTCCTACTTGAGAGCTATTAATGTTTCTTGTGTGAAAAATAATTTGTTTCATTAACGGAAAGCCTTAAGTACTATAAATTTGTGTATACAGTTCTGGCTGTTTTCTTAATACACAAAATGTTTTTATTTGAATATACTGATATTTTTAAGCCTCAGGCTTTGTGCTACACCACTGGCTTTTATTAAAAAGTACTTTTTTTTCTCATCTAAAGTAGATCTTGCAGGATTGAACGTGTAATTTCACTGGCATTTGCGAAATTGGACTGCTGAAGACAAAAGGCTGAAATGGTGCCAAAAGGCTCTTACTTGTTTTAGGATCACAAATACATGCAGTGCTAATCGTTTGTGTTGAACGAGCACAGGACAGGGTTTGCAAAAGCCTCTCACTGCTGCTCCAGTCTCTCCCCTGTGCTTTGGAGGGTGCCGAGTGCTGCCCAGCCTCAGGGCACCGAGGCGGCTCTGCCGGTGCTGGGACCCGGCCCTCTGACTGGGATGTCTGGTTTCTTCAGTTAGGATGTTCTCTCTGTGGTCCAACCTGCAGACATGTTTGTATTTCCATAGCTGTAAAGGCACCTTGCAGAATTGCTCACGTGTGTGTTATGATTTAAAAATAGGCCACAGTCATTTACTGAGGTTTGAAGATTATTTCAGTCGTTAACTCTGCTCTTTCAAGTCAGTGTGAAGTTGCTTGAGCAGAATCTGTTTAATGAGGGCCTGTACCTATATATACTGAACAGTGAGAGAAAGGGTTGGAATTTAGCAAGTATGCATGCTTTTATTATTTAAGTTATGCCTGTTAAAAGAAAAGACAAAGCATCTTTAAAAGAAAAATCACCTTTGAAAGCTGCTCTGCTTTCTGAATGTATGTATTTGTATTACAAAGAGCTTCATTATTCACTGGTTGGCATAAGAAATTGGTTGTGTTCTCTCTTTTAAGTTTCTGGATAGTAGCAGGTTGGACGATGATGCTTTTTTTCAAAGCAAATTTCAAAAATATTATTATTTCAGTGGAAGCCCAAAACAAACCAGACTGATACCTTCTGCTTATAAGAAGACCACTAAATGAAATCATCTTCCAAAAATGCAGCCGCAGAATGTAGGTGGTAAGCAGTGTCAGTTTCTTAAACCTGTGGTTGGGAAACTTAGAACTAGAGAATTGTAGCAGCTTTGTTGACATGATTAATTTCACAAGTACTGGTGCTGCCTTGGCTCTTGGTATGTGGTGGTTTAGGGTATGTGTGTTTATGCTGAACGTGTACCTCATTGTCTAAAGCTGAAGAGCATGACGGAGTTTCATTTCCATCGTAAACTGCAGTTGATGGAGTAGTCACCAGGAGCCTTAAGATCCTTTTTCTTTTTTCAACTGTGTGTGCTGAGTTGTTTGTCTCTGACATGGTTTTGCAGCAGGTAGGTCAGAAAATGATTAACCAGTTATTTCTCCAAGTGGTACGCTCCACAATGACTTGATAGGCTCTCTGTAGGAAGGAAATTCTGTAAACATAGGGCTCAGCTTCTTGAAGGAGACTATGCTTTATTTTCAGGATTTACAGTAGTGCATTGGTAATGTCCTTAAACACTGGGAGGAGAAGAAGCAACAAGATTAGTGTTTTAGTAGCTACTTAGTGATGTCAGTAGCACGTGATATATTTCAAATGATAATGTATTTTCATAGAGAAACACTGACATTATTTTTTACATCAAGCTGAGGTTGGTTTGTCCTGATGAAGGGTTTCATGTGCCATATTCTTTCTTTGCATGTAGGTACTAACAGGCCTCAGGGAAATGGAAGGGAATAATATCTTCAAGATTTTTAGTAATGGATACGATACAAGTCAATCTCTTTGACTTAGAACAACATATCCAAAATTATTTTTGCAATATTGTTACTGTTACTTGAAAATCAAAAACAGTGAATAGAGAAGTTGGTTTGTAATTTTTGTGTTCCAATGATAAACTGTGCTACGATTTTACAGTACTATTGTTTTGTCCCTCATTATCATGAAGGATGAGGAATATAGAAAGGTTTTTTTGACAATTTATGGCAGGGATTTTTAAGGCTTTTTTGGTGGGGGAAGTTTTCAAGTTTTTCTGGTAACAGGTCACAGAGGTCTAATATTGGTTAGATATTGCATGTCTCAGGCTTTTGATTCTGTGTCAGACATATCTTTAATGTCTAGCACAGTGGTTTCTGGAAATCTGAGTAGGAAGAAATCTATTACAGGTTGGTGGATTGCTGGCATACTGAGGAAGATGAGGGTGAATGGTGTGCTGAGGGATTCACTATCAGATTTGTTTTGCATTGTTCAACATAAAGGCAGAAACTAAATAAAGACCTTTATCAGATGAGGCTGGACATCCAGTGAAGTGTTTCTTCCTGCTTTATATTAGCAGTTAAAGTAAGAGAGATTAGCACCCTTCATCTAGTCTGACCTCTTGTGAAGGTTTAGTTTTTATGCTAGAGAGAGGCATTGGCTCTTGAAAAGGGCATAAAATGGAGTCTATGAATTCTCTTGGTAGTATATTGCAGTAGCTAGTAACATCTCTGTTAAAAGTGCATGTCTGTCTTGTGATCAGAGTGTGGCTTCAGCTTCCCCTTAGGGGAGGAGAGGAAGGGGTGGCTCTGCAAGTAGGTCAGTAGTATCTTGATACTAGAGGTCAGCAGTATCTTGTTTTTTTTCCTGCTAGGAATGCATTTAAAACTAAAAAAAAAGAAAAAGAAAAAAGTGCGCTCTTAATATTTTTTTTTTATTAAATGCATGTACTGATGTCCTAAGATCTTGTGCTATGCCTCTCTTCCTTAGTCCCCTCACAAATTTGTAATCTTTTAAGAAGGAGATAAAACCCTGATAGAGGTTTTTTTTCAGTGATCTATGTATGGGTAAAATCCCCTCTTACTTTGTACTTGCTGTGTTCAGTTCCTTGCCTGTTAGAACCCTGACGCCTGTTTTGGAGTGGGTAAGTTTTCCAGCCTGCTGTTTTCCCACTGTTCAAGGTAGGGTACAGCTTTGTGTTCTTTTCCTGAACGTATAACCTGAGATTTGGCTATTTAAAAAAAAATAATAAATTTTGAACACTATGCTTTGCCAGCTGTTCCAGAACTCTGAGGTGATGTTTCCCATAGTGCCAGCTTGTGTGTGGTCTGCAGATACAATCAGCAGTGGGTTTATACATGCTGCCACATCTTTGAGGAAAACAGTGAATAGTCTTAAACCTGGTAACCCTGGTCCCAGGACAACTCTCCAGGTACCTCTACCCAAATACAAACTTCTGTAACTTAGGTTTTCTTAATCAAACAAATGTATAATCTTATTAAAAATTCAGGTGAACGAACAACCTGCCTACCCTGTCCATTCCTCCTCTGCCAGCTTTTCTCTTATTTTGCTGTGGGTAACTCGGACTGCTCTGCCTATAAATGTCACGGGGGTTCTCCATGTCCTCCTTCAGCACTGGTGGAAGGTGAGCACCTTCCTGGTCTGTTGGTTGTTGGTGCTGCTTCAGCTCACTGGTGCTATCTGAACACCAGTACTAAACACTGCTCTTCCAGGATCCTTGGTGGGAAGTTGTCCAAGCGCACTGTTTGAAGAAAGTCGTATTTTGGTTCATGAGGATTAAAATTGTCATCAGCTGCAACTAAGCCACAAAGTTTTATGCTGATGTTCTGAAACGGAAATGTTTTGGATCAGCCCTGTCACTCAGCTAAAAATGGAGTTTCACCACTGACAGGTGGAAAGCAAAATGAAAAATTCCAGCTGCGTCCCCTGGCTTCCCCATGCAAATTCAGCTCGTATTGAGGATATGAGCTGGCAGCTTCCAGCACTGGGGAACTGCAAGAGGCAAATTAAAATTCTTACACCAGAGTGGTGTTGGGACTGACTCAGCTGGTACTTGGCAGCGACGCGCTGCAGGCCGTGCACAGTTGGCTGGAGGCATCCAGGCCAGTCTGTGTGTGTGTGTGTGGCTGATGCCCAGCTTCAGTGCTTCCTGTGTGCAGGAGCCCCTCATGTACCTCCTGGGAGTTCCCACAGGGCACTTTATGAGTAACCTGTCTTCTCCTTGGCATTTGTGAACCATGTGGAAATAGCAGAATGAGCCAGAGCTGGACTGTGACCTCCTCTTACAGTCTTTCAAATTCCACATAGCACTGCTTGAGCAAATTAATCCCAGATTGATAACAGCATGGTTTAGAAATTAAGTGGAGCCCAGACTCCAGCTATACAGCAGTTTCAACAGTTGCAGAAGCAGCAACTTCAAGTGTGGACGATGAGTAAAGATGGAGGGAACATGCTGATGTTTTCATTAGAAAAGAAAAAATTATCTCAAATTATTTAGCTCAAGCTTCATAGCTGCAATGCAGGTTCTTCTCAGACCCATGATATTTTCTTTCTCAAAGTCACAGAATGGTAGGGGTTGGAAGGGATCTCATGAGATCATCTAGTCCAGTCCCCTGCTAAAGCAGGTTCACCTACAGCAGGTTGCACAGAAGCGTGTCCAGACAGGTTTTGAAAAGTTTCCAGAGGAGGAGATTCCGCCACCTCTCTGGGCAGCCTGTTCCACTGGTCTGTCACCCTCAAAGAAGTTTTTCCTCGTGTTCAGGTTGAGCCTGCTGGCTTCCAGTTTTTGCCTGTTGCCCTTTGTCCTGCCACTGGGCACCACTGAAGAGAGTCTGGCCCCATTGTCTTGACACTCTTTAGATATCGATAAGCATTGAGAAGATCCACTCTCAGTCTTGCCCAGGTTACACAGCCCCAGGTGTCTTAGTCTTTCCTCATCAGAGATGTTCCAGTCCCCTCACCACCTCTGTAGTCCTCCGCTGGACTCTCCAGTAGTCCCCTGTCTCTTGAACCGGGCAGCCCTGAACACAGCACTCCAGATGTGGCCTCACTAGGGCAGAGGGAGGACAGAGGAGAGGGAGAGAAGAACTTCCCTTGACCTGCTGGTCCCACTCTTCTTAACGCACCCCAGGATACCATTTGCTTTCTTGGCCACAAGGGCACACTGCTGGCTCAACCTGTCCACCAGGACTCCCGGGTCCTTCTTTCCCGCAGGTAACCCCTAACCTGTACTGGAGCCTGGGGATGTTCCTCCCCAGGTGCAGGACTCTGCACTTGTCCTTGTTGGATTTCATGAGGTTCCCCTCTGCCCAGCTCCCCAGCCTGTCTAGGTCTTCCCAGTTCCTGCCTGCAGATGAAGACTCGAGAGATCCCCAGTTTCTGTTTCGTGTCCTGGAGTCGGGGATGACCAGGCACGAAGAGCAGCCGGGCGGCGCGGCTCGGGTGGGTAACCGGCGGCCCACAGAAAACAGGCACCGGTCTTTCGGCGCCGGTGGGCGGGCGCTCCTCCCCGGGGAGAAGCTCCTTGCCGCGCCTCCCGCTCCG
>NW_008632117.1:0-239 GCF_000691845.1 Merops nubicus
GGGAGGGTTTGCGGGGTCTCTGGGGGTCTTGCGGGGTCTCTGGGGGAGTGCCCAGTGTGTGTGGGGGGGGTGGCAACATCTGTGACCCCCACTTGGCATCTGTGCCCAGGTACAACAAAGCCTTCGAGGTGGAGCCGAGCCTGCACGCGGGCATCAACGCCGCCGTCCTCCTCGTGGCCTCGGGCCACCAGCTGGAGACCTCCACCCAGCTGCAGCAGATCGGTGGGTGCCAACCTGAG
>NW_008632117.1:395-1142 GCF_000691845.1 Merops nubicus
CTACTACTGGGACGTGGGGTTCTGCCTCGGAGCTGGGATCTTGGCCAACGACCTCAACAAAGTCATCCAAGCCTCTGAGAAGCTCTACAAGCTCAATGCACCAGGCTGGTATGGCACAGCATGGGCACGGGCCCACCCCTGCCAGCCCCAGTGTCTGTGCCCCAGGAGGGGTTTACGGGGGGCTGGGGGTACCTCTCTCCTCACTCGCCCCCTCAGGTACATGGTGTCTGTCATGGAGACCTTCCTGCTCTACAAACACTTCCAGAGGAGCCCCCAGGTCCCCTCCTCCCGGCAGGAACTGGCAGATTTCTGGCTGGGCTTCCTCCTCGAGGGGTGCCAGCCCTTCTCTGCCACGGCACGCTGCCCGGTGAGGGGCCCCACGGTGCCCACCCCTCCTGCCTGGACCCCCTACCAGACATCCCTGGGAACCACCCCATGGTCTGGGCTCATGGGGGGTCCGGGGAGGCACTGAGCAGCCCATGGGTACCAAAGCAATTGGGAGGGTGAGGGTGCAGGGATGTGGGCTGGGGGCTCGGCAAGTAGGGAGGGGGGCTCATCCTGCAACCCTCCCCTCCCCACACTGCTGCAGGTCCTCATCCTGGAGCTCAGCAAGGTCCTGCGCCCGGCCCGGCTGGCACTGCCCGGTGGCACAGAGGAGCCTGCCCTGACACTCACCCTTGTCTGCCCCACGGAGGAGGTAGGAATGGGGCTGGGGGGGGGAGGGGGGGTAACCCCGGCCCCCTCCTC
>NW_008632117.1:1153-1698 GCF_000691845.1 Merops nubicus
GCGCGTGCGCCCCCCCGACCCCCTCCTCACTTCCCCCTTCTCCTGCAGGAAGCAGCATCGAGCTGGACCTTCCCTTCCACGGCCATCCGGGGGGTCAGGTGGGCATGTCCCTGTGCCAGCAGGACTGAGGATGCCCCCGACCCCCATGAGCAGCCCCTCTGCCCCAGCGCTGACAGTCCTCTCCTTCCAGCATCTGCAAGCGTGATGAGCGGGGCTGTTTCCTCTACGTGCTGCCCACCGAGGAGGATTTCCAGCTCTACTTCCCCTCCCAGCAGCACTGCCAGTGGTGAGTGGTGGGGTGGGGAGCACAGGGACCCCCCCATTGCTGGTGGGGACACGGGGGACCCCCAGTCCCTGCCTTGGTGAGCAGGGAGGGATAGAACAATGGAATCATAGAATCGTTTTGGCTGGAAAAGAACTTTAAGATCATTGAGTCCAACCATAAACCCAACTCTACCAAGTCCTCCACTGCCCCGTGTCCCTCAGCACCTCCACGGCTTGGGAAACCCTCCATGGGTGGGACCTCCACCCATGCCCTGGGCAGA
>NW_008632117.1:1744-3497 GCF_000691845.1 Merops nubicus
AGGGCAAGAAATTGTTCTTCAAGGCCAATCTCAACCTCCCCTGGGACAACTTGAGGCTGTTTCCTCTTGTCCTGTCCCTTGTTCCTTGGGAGCAGAGCCCGACCCTCCCCTGGCTCCAGGCTCCTGTCAGGAGCTGTGCAGAGCCAGAAGGTCTCCCCTGAGCCTCCTTTGCTCCAGGCTCAGCACCCCCAGCTCCCTCAGCTGCTCCTCACCACACTTGGGCTCTAGGCCCTTCCCCAGCAGCTCTATTGCCCTTCTCTGGACAAGCTCCAAAGATGGATGGGAACATTAATTTTTGGTGTCCTAGGGACCCAACCCCTGCAGCTGGGTCCCACAGAGCGCGGTGACACAGACACCCCCTTGTACCAGTGGGGGACAGACTGGGAGGGGGAGCAGGAGTCCCTCTGTGCCAGCAGGTGGATGGCCAGGTCCCCAGCACCCTCACTGAGGCCTCAGCACCATTGTCCTCCCACGGGCAGGTTCTGTGACCAGATCCAGTCCCTCCTGGCCAAGCAGGCGACGGGTGGCGAGGAGGTGCCCAGCCCCACGCAGCCCGTGCTGGAGGTGAGAACAGGGGCACGAGGTGCCACGAGGTGACAGGGGGGTGGCACAGGCTCCTACCCTCATCTCTGCCCTCAGTACAGCTACGAGTACTCGGAGGCAGGTGAGAGGGTGGTCCTGGGCAGGGGCACCTACGGGGTGGTCTACGCCGGGCGCTGCCTCCGCACCCGGGTGCGCATCGCTATCAAGGAGATCCCAGAGCGTGACAGCAGGTAGGTGCCAAGCCTGGGGGGGGTCCGAGGGGGGCCTGGGCAGCCCCTCACCCTGGTGTCCCCCCCCTGCAGGTTCTCACAGCCCTTGCACGAGGAGATCGCCCTGCACAAGCGCCTGCGGCACAGGAACATCGTGCGGTACCTGGGCTCCGCCAGCCAGGGCGGCTTCATCAAGATCTTCATGGAGGAGGTGCCCGGAGGTGGGCGGCGCCAGGGAGGTGGGATTTGGGAGGATCACAGGGGGGCACGTGGCTTTATGTGTGGATTATGCCTGCCCCTCTCTGCAGGGAGCCTCTCGTCCCTGCTGCGCTCCAAGTGGGGACCCCTGAAAGACAACGAAGCCACCATCGTCTTCTACACCCGCCAGATCCTTGACGGCCTCAGCTACCTGCACGACAACCACATCGTGCACCGTGACATCAAGGTGATGGGCACCACCCACCCCTCACCCCCTCCGTGCCCAAATGCCCTGGGGTGACGCCCTGCTCGAGCTCCAGGAGCTTTTTGTGGCTTGGTTTTATTTCGGGGTGCCCTCCTCACACCAGGGAGACAACGTCCTCATCAACACCTACAGTGGGGTGCTGAAGATCTCTGACTTTGGGACCTCCAAGCGACTGGCGGGCATCAGCCCCAGTGCTGAGACCTTTACAGGTGAGGGGGGTCCAGGGGCTGGGTTACCCCAACTTGGGGGAGGTGGGATGCTGAAGACCAGGATGGGGTCTGCGTCCTTGTACCCGGCAGAACCCACCCCAGGGGGAGTTTGAGTGAAGGATGCAGGCTCCTCTCACCCCTCCTCATCCTCTCCCCAGGCACCCTACAGTACATGGCCCCCGAAATCATCGACCAGGGGCCGTGGGGCTACGGGAAGCCAGCAGATATCTGGTCCTTGGGCTGCACCATCATCGAGATGGCCACGGGCAAACCCCCCTTCTACGAGCTGGGCAGCCCACAGGCTGCGATGTTCAAGGTACCCGTGGGGT
>NW_008632117.1:3511-3859 GCF_000691845.1 Merops nubicus
CCCCTTGAGGTTGGGCAGGGGAATGGCCCCTCCTGGGGGCAGCCGGTGCCTTCTGAGCCCCACAAACACCCCCCCCTCCAGGTGGGCATGTTCAAGATGCACCCAGAGGTGCCCGAGTCGATGTCAGATGAAGCCAAGGGGTTCATCCTGCGCTGCTTCCAGGCCGAGCCGGCCTCGCCGGTCCCAGGAGGGCCCGGAGCCAGCCCGTGCCCCTGGCAGGGGGTGAGGCTGGGGGGCAGGATCGGGGGGGTGAGGCGTGAGCTGCTCAATGACCATCTCCATCTCCCTGGCAGGTGATCCCCCCGACTCTGGGCAGCAGGACGGGGCTGTGGAGGGCAGCGAGGGGGG
>NW_008632118.1:0-20762 GCF_000691845.1 Merops nubicus
TTGCAGTGAAGACTGAGGTAAAGAAGTAATTGAGGACCTCAGGCTTTTCCATGTCACTTGGGACCATTTCACCTGTTTCCCTCCTGAGGGGGCCCACACCTTCCCTAGTCTTCTTTTTACCATTAATACACCTGTAGAAATTCTTGATGTTCCCTTTGACCTCCCTAACTAGATTCAATTCAAACTGTGCCTTGGCTTTCCTGACCAGAACTCTTGCTGCTCAGGCAGCTTCCTTATATACCCTTTAGATTTGGATTCTCTACAGTATAAAAACCTACAGTTAGGTGGTGTGGAATCTTCACTGAGAAAAGAATAACTCATTATATTGCACAAACATTGACCTGAAAACAAGATGCGGACAGGAGGATTATGGTTCCTGTGAGATGGTATAGCAAATAAATTTTTTAATTGACTGAGATGTCTTGTGAGAATCAGGTTTGTGGTACTCTGGTCTACAGAAAACTGAGTTAATTAGTTCTCTGAAGTTTAAAAAGTAGTTGTTTGTTTGTTTGTTTTTTTCTTTTTATTTAATTTTCTCTCCTGGTATTCTCCCAGTAAACAATTTAAATATGCTATTGGACTGAAGATTTAGTTAGATTTACTGATATGCTTTCTTAATCATTCTTGATCCCATGGAATTGTTTTCTTATACCACAGAAAAGATGTTTTTCCAGTGATGTCATAGTTTTAGATGTAGATATGATTTGCCCTCTAGTGAAATCTATGATAAAGAAGTGGCATTTTCTGCAGTTGTATTTATAGATCTATCATGTAGTTTGAGATTTTAGTATTCTGTTTTCACTATTTGGACTAAACTTTTTATGGTTTGACTACAAGTCTTGCTTTGCTTCTGCAGTGAGGTTAGTGGGACTACGGTGTAATTTCCTTAACTAAAACACTACATTTTTTTTTTCATCTGATAGTTTCTAAAGTTAATATCAGGCCAATAAACTCTTTGTCCAATTCAAATAGGACTAAAGTTTTGTTGTACCTCAACAAGATCTTTCATAGATGTCCCTTCAAAGCTTACAGTTTTACCTAGCTTGACTAGGATTTTGCAAGTTAAATTCTGATTCTGACCTTCAAGGAGACCAAGGTTTCCTCTATGAAAGTTTTAACAAATCCATCTCAGCATTTCAGCTCTGACCTTCTCTCTCACTGGAAGAAAGAACATTTGAAAAAATGTTAAGCAAATACCATGTGAAAATATGGGTGTTTTTTTACCTTCAAATCAGGCAGAAAGTTGTAGCTTTGACTTTTTGGGATGACTGTCTAGGGCAGAGAATGAAACTCAGATGAGGTTCTCCATCTGAATTAAATACAAAAGCAAGAAACAATTTTTTTTCTTATTTTTTTTTGCTTGATCACATGCCTGTAAAATAGTAATAAAATTCTTTGCTCTACTTACGTGCTCAAAAGCTCTGTGATCAGTCTCTTAGTACAAGTACTAAACAATCTGGTTTGTAGTCAAGGCATTTGAATCCATGTGTTGTATGTCTATTTGTCATCACCTTTGTTCTGTACTGGTATATGAATGTGCTCTTAGAATAACACAGACTAATGGACATGAAAGTGTTGGAAAAAACATGTTGCCAAATAGTTGCACAGACGAATAAAAAACTTAAACATTTTTTTTTATGAAAAGCGGTATGATGAATTTCAGTACAAAGCACTGTTGCTTCTCATAATTTTAACTAATCTGGGGATTTTTAATGTTTCTAGTTTCAAAGATTTAGCAGAGTCATTTAACAACTCAGATGAATACTATCACCTGAATATCACTGATCTTCAGCCTACTGCCAAAGACTACTGTATATCTCTGTAACATCAGAGTCTATATTTCCTGTGATGTCAGTCCTTTTTCACTTCAGCATGAGCTGAGAGATTCTCTTGCTACTGAACAAACAGGCCACACTCACCATAACTACAAAGGAGATAAGAGTGTGCATTTGAGAGCAGGAGAGTTAAAATGATTGCAGCTTTTCATGCCAAAAGAAATCTCTCGTTGTGTGAATTCAGTGTCATTGGAAAAAAAAAAAAAAAAAAAAAAAAAAAAACCCAACTGTCTGAAACAAGATTTCTTACTTACTTAAAATATTCTTCTGGTGAAAAGTAATAATTTCTAACAAAACACCTAACAGAAATCTGCTTACTGATTCAGCTAAGCACATTTATTGAGAATGAGTTTTTCTAATTGGCAAAAAGACTCCAGTTCCAAACATTTCTGCCTTGTTTCTAGTCAGCAGGCAAGACATACACTGATTGGTAGAGAAGATATGAATCAAAACCTGAGGTGAGTTACACCCTTGTATAATGTTTCTGAAATTAATAGATCTCCAAAGGTATTAGAGCAAATACAAAATACAGTTCTGTATATATAGTATGTTAACAAGATTTGTGTTTCTGTTTACTTTCCAACAGAACAAAAAGGAATGAGAAGGTAAAAATGAAGTAATTACAAAATAGGAAGTAGTCTTGCTCCACTGATTGTACCTGAATTTCTTGTCTTAGTAATGTACAGGATACTTGTTTCAAAATTAGTTTTTCAAAAGCCGAATATACCAGAACTAAGACATGCTTGAGTTTCAATGCTTCTCAGAGTTACTGTAACGTATAATCCCTCGTAACTATATTCTTACTGAAAATAGTCTTCACTTATTTTTTTTTTTTGTAAATGCATGATATTTTTCTTATATTTTATTAATATCTTTAGAACTGTAGCAAGGGAAAATAAAAAAGTACTATCTTCCCCCTCCCCAAAAGCTTTATACCTGTAAATGTTACACATCGCACTTAAGTACTGGGGAGGGGGGTGCAGGAAGCATTCTCTATTTTTATTCTGCTATCTTACTTTCTGTACTGTAGATAACTGGTAACACTTCAGGAAGTATAAGATCAGTGGAAACATATACTTTGATTCTGGCAGGTTTGGGATCTGGCCTTTTGTACATAGTTGGTTTTATCATCCAATTAGTCTATTCCTCCTCTTTGAAAAGGATGACACTCTAGACATAGATTTTTTTGAAAGAGAGGAAAAATGAGATAAAATCTCAAACCCAAATGTAGAAATATTCTCAGTAAGTTTAGTATTTCCAGTGATTTCCCTTCCTCTTCTTTTACACTTTACATAAAGAAGATTAATTTTTTAACTGGTCCTAAGTCTGTGAAATTCAGTTGACCAAAACCCATCACAGAGAAAAAAATCTCTTACATATATAAAAATATATATAGACATACATATATTTATATATGCACAATGATTTAATTTGCATTGAGCTTCCTTTTTTGATGCTTTGTGCATCATTGTTAAAAGTTTACTGTTTAATCAGCATTGTCAATGCTAACAGATCACAAGACTTATTTTAAATAACACAGTGGAAAATGCCAGCTTTTCCACCACCAGACTATGCATTAGTTAGCATTGTGGATAAAATCTGATGGTTGCTGGAATATTTCCTTTATTTTGAGACATATCTGCAATGTCTGAAGGAAAATATATTAAAAAAAAAAAAAAAAAAAACTAGAGCTCTGAAGTTAGGCTAAGATTTTCTAAAATATTTAAACTAAGTTGGATACATAGAAAAGTAAGAACGCATTCCTGAAAGTTGGTGTGTGAATCTTCTTCCAGTGATTGCGTCCCACTGACTTCAAATTATATGTTAAAATTACAGGATTAAAATACTTTAGGTGAAAAATAGTGAAATTCACAGGCATTTGTTTGTTTGTTTGTTTTTTAAAGTACTTGGAATTTACATAAATATTTCAATCAGAAATTTTTGGGTGATCTGCTGAGTGCTTTTCATTTCCAAATTAACTCTAAAAATGTTTGTTGATCCTTGACCAGCTTCATTAAGGAAGTTGGAATATATGTCTGGTTACTGTTACCAGTAATTTTTGATGAATAATGTGAATACAAGCAATTAAAATTATTCATGTAACAAGAATCTGGTTTAAAATTTGGATTATCAAACTACAGACATGCATATTCCTAGTATAGACCTTATTACTAAGAAAGTAACAGATTTATTAAAGTTGCCAAATAAAAAAAGGGGGGATTTTCTTTGAAATGTTTATTACGAGAAGGGTCATAACAAATGTTCATAAGTAACACATCTCATCTTTAATTTTCAGGTTTAATGGCCTTATACAGTCGAATATATCCAGATTCCAACCAACAAAGAAACAAGACATTTGACAAAACATTTTTCTTTAGAAATGTGTTTTGATGTTTTCTGTTATCACTGGGACACTGAAATAAAACCAACAGTTTTAGTGTTACTCCATCCCTCTGAAAAAAAAAACCCCACAACACTATTCTTTTGTAGATTACATGGAATATTAAAATAGACTCTAGATGCCCCTTTCCATAGTCATAATCCTACACTGGATGCTGTTGATATGTCTAAATGTTATATTTCCTTAGACAAAATTGAAGATTTTCTATTAATTTGGACACAAAATTACAGCAGTTTGAAAGAGTTAAGCTAAGGCAGCCAGAAATTTGCTTCAATGACCCTTTTAACTTTCACACAATATTTAACATCACACTTGTTAGAGCAGGTTATACATAGAAAGGTATCCAAAAGGACATACTTTGCTGAAAGTGACAAGTAAACTAATGATCATCTTTAGTAAGAAAAGCAAGTTCTTCCGCAGTGGCTGCACCAGCCTAGCTTTGATATTCCAAGTCCTGCCTGGAAGAAACTTTGTTTCTCTTTCGACTGTAAAGAAAATTCCGTGAGTAGCAAACCAAGAAGACCAGACTCTCTGACTAGTCTGCAGCTCTCTGAGTCTGAGTTAAAACATCCTGATTTAAAACTTTTTGGTGCAGTGTTTTTCACTGGTCAAAGCCTGATAAGAATATCAGATTAATTCAGCTACAGAATTCATGGGCTTTCATTACTCATCAGGCTAACACACACAGCAATCCCGTACACTCTAGAGAAGAGAAAAATAAAACAGTTTCCATATTTTTTTCAAATCAGGCAGCTAGTGTCTTTGGTCCTCTAGCTAATAATCTGCTCTGCATGAATCCTCTTTTTGAGCTGGAAGCCTTTTAAATCTGCCAGCTGGAAAACATGCTCCCATGTGGTTTCCCATCTCCAGCAACTATTTGTCTTGGCAAATAGGGCCAGCTGTCCTTCTGGGTCTTAAAAAGACTACCTAGCCTCTTACAGTTTTCCCTGTGTAAATCATTTTGGAGCAGTAAAGATATTTTAACACCCCAGCAGAGGATTCACCTTGTGCAGAAATGACATGGTACTTTCTTATTTTTTTTTCCATAATACACTTTTACGTAGAGTATAGCAAGGAGATTTACCATAAGCATGCAAACCTATAGACATTAAGTTTATTAGAAAAAATAGTTAAAACATGTCATCTGTTCTTAACCAAAGCAAAATCTAAGTAGCACGAAAATAACTTTAAAATCATCTTTCTGCTCCTTCTGACACCTCTCAAGAGGTTGAGCAAAGAATTACATCTCCATGTTATTTATTCAGCACTCTGAAGCATGCTGGATGCTTTGTAGATCAAATGCAACATCACTTTCTCCAACTTTATAAGATAGTTTAATTTTAAACTCACTGCAAGTTACGAGAAATGAATACAGGGAGAAGAAGTGAGGAATAAAAACTGTTACACTACTATTAAAAAAAAAAAAAAAAAGACTCATGGTTTGTAGTTTTCCTTTAAGAAATCTGGTCACAGTTTTTGTCGTAGTATATTTTCCACATACTTCCCACTAGGCCGAAAGTTAAAAAAGTGTCCTTTATATTATCTTCATCTCTATTTTTGTGGCATCCCAGACTGGAATTTCTCTCCCCTTTGGGCAGTTATCCAAAATAACAACCTAACAGTCCCTACTTATATGCCGTCACAAAACCAGTCTTGAAAATCAATCTGAAGTGTGCATATAGAGACATAATACAGAAGGGGCAATACAGAGAAAAATGCTCACTGTTTATCTGAGCTTGAACTCCTTAACAAATGACAAAAAACAGTTTCATAAGAAACCTATACTGGAAACATAGCCAAAAATGCAAATATTCAGTTTGTCCTTCTACTTAATAATTTTCTATCATTTAATGCATTGCTAAAAGCTGTTACAATCAATGAACATTATCGTACTACCAGAGCAAATCTATTGGAAAGAAGAAAAAGAATAATAAGATTTTGTGCATGTAATCCCTTGCACTCAGCAATCAATACACTCTGTTACTGAACTACTGATGTAGTAAGTTCCAGTCACTGGACAGCTCTTATTTTTAGTAGTGGAGAAGGTGTGACCCTGATGGTCAGCCCACTCACTTTCACTCTCCCATCAGCATTGATTTGTCCACTTTACTGTGTCTTGGTCTACATATTGGATTATTTGCTTTCTTCATAGATCTGAGATTTTTATTTCTCCGTACTGACCAAGTATAAGTCTTATGTTTCATGAGGTACAGATATGCTTTAATTATAAGTATTATTTCTAATGCACAATGGAGTTACAGATTTTTTGGTATATTTATATAAAGTTATGAATAATAATATGGAGCAATAGGGTGCCACATTGAAGTAATTGAAACAATGAAAGCACCTATTTTCTACTGAGTATTTTGTCTACCATTAAAATTTTATACCACTGTACAATGATCGGTAGACAATTCAATTTGTAATTTACACTCAAGATATTCACAATCAGCATGGACCTACTCAGTTTTGGTTATACTCACATTAAAGCTCACAGGTTTTAACATAGCGTCTGTGTTGATCTTTATGCCATGTCAGCTCCTCTTACACCTCTTTTGACTCTTGGCTGGTAATAAGAATTCAGTCCTATGACACTTTTTAATATAAGTGGTCCTTACAGTGTGGAACAACTGAGCAAAATGGAGGATTGCTTATGAAGGATCCTCCTCTGGTAACTAAATCAAAGGATCTGGAAGAGATATTTCTTATTTCTGTAAAGCCCCGCAGAGACCATTTCTAGAGAGAACTAACACAGAGATCACAGAGATCTAACTGAAGATATCTCTAATTTCTACTTAGTTCCTGCTTTAAATGGAACTATGTCACACGAGCAGGAACAGGGAGGTGCAAATCTGACATTGGGATGTCTGCCAACATAAAGGATCTTACCAGCTTAGAGCCCTGGTAGGTGCTCCATGATGGTTAGATGTACACCCCTGTGCCTGTTATTCTCTGACAATCCAGGTGGCCATCATTGTCAGATCAATCTAATTCCCATCAGGAAGGAAGGTGTAGGAGCGCTGCACAATTGCATTAATGTGTAAGTGGTATCCTTTATTGTGAAAGGCAGTGTGAGTCCAGAGCCAGTGTTTTGACTTTTACATCTAATATGTGACACTCGTCATGCCTGTGGGTTTATTGCACATATTTATATAAAATTCTGGGAAGACTGGATAGCTGAAAGACAAACCAACCATACATCTTATATCACTTTGCAATATCACCTTTATGTCAAACAACCCAAATTTCTCTTTTGCATAAATGAGGAATAGTTGATTGTAGTTTGAAAAAAGAAAGCTGTGGTACTTATAAAACTGAAATTCTTCAAAAACTTTTTTTGCAACAGTAGTTTTACAGACTGTGATTAAAAAAAAAAAAAAAGTAATCTTTTCAGTATTGTTTCCTCAGTGAATACATAGTACAGTTCAAAATCTCTCTTAGTGTTCTTAAACTGGATAGAAGCTTCTTCAAGAATCCAGTAAATCAGAGAAATCTATACAGATTCTTTAATAACTATATCAGCAGTCTTATAGTATGGACTCCTCTTGTGCATAATCTCTTGGTATGCTCCCCTTGAAGAATGTTAAAAAGCTAAAAGTCTTGGTCATGCATTTACATACACTCTTAAAGTGTAGACCAGTTAGAAAATGTTGCTTCTCACTTTTCAATATCTTAAGTAAACTTCTTTTCCTGCCCCCCCCTGCTCAGGAAAGGCTTTCTAAGTCTTTCATAAAGAACTGAAGACTAAAATAATTTGATCTAAAAATTCCATAACTGCATCTCTTCAGACTTTTAGTGTGGTGTGTCTCATGTTTTAATTTCTATTTCATTCCCTTAGACTACTGTCTCTATAGCTTTTCTGCACTTTCTCTTCATTGAGTGTAGCAGGTGCCAAGACCTTATCTATATCACAAGGAAGGAAATCTGATGGAGGAGTAGAATGTATATACCAATATTAATATTCTAACAATTCCCTCCTCCCCCTGCATTGCTCTATTTATATTTCACAAGTTAGATTTGGAAAAAGGAGGACAGGGAGTGGAATGCTTTACTCTAGTATGGGCTTTACCTTTAATAATACTAAAATTAAGGAAAATTCTGCCTTTAACTATGAGATTAAGCTATGAGAACAGCACATATTCAGTTTGTTCTTGTAGTTCTCAACAGTTTGCAGCTAACAGAAAAGTTTAATCTTTCTAACATAGACATAATTTTTATGAGTAAGATTAGTATGACATTTGACCATAGAACAATTGTAAAGTCAGTGACTAATCAGTATTCATTCAAATTTGTTATACATAGCCATTGTTATGATACTACTTGCTGCTTGAGAAGTAATGATGTTTATGCAATGTAATTTAATTGTTATTTCCTACATAGAGATTTCAGCATTACCCAGAACACAGTGACTTTAATTGAACCATTTACTAAGGACATGCCATGAGATAAAGGTGAATGCATGACAGATGAGCAGATATAAAGGTGCTTAAATTCTTCTCAAACCACTAAAAAGTCCATATAAGCCTCTTCTACCCACTCACCTCTTTTGTCTGAACTTACAGCACTGACAGTTTAAAGATCTACCTCTTTATTCAAAAATGTAGCTGTCTCTTTCACCTCTTTCCTTCTGTTTCTCATTTTGATATTCATTTTGTTACAAAAAGACAGATATCAGCCTTTTGAAGAAAGATCATGACACAAGTCAGATATTAAAAAATGAAACACATTAATCGGTTAGAAAGACAGTAATTTATACTAGCTTTACTGAAGACAGTGAGAAAAGACAAATGTCTGTTTCATATGAAGTTAAAAACCTGACACAACTTTAAGCATTTTTCTCAGAATAAAGACTAGACTTGAACTGTAGGCAGCATCAATTTAACTGTTGATAGCAACAGAATTTTCTAGATATTTTAGTGCTAAAAAAAGTTAGTTTCATCTTAAATTGAGTAAAATATCCCTAAGAAAAGGAAATAAGTCCTTAGTTTTCTATAGGATACTAATTTTTTCTTTTTGTTCTTTAACTGATAATATGTTGCTTTCTCTGGTCTCCTCACAGATCACAAACCTGTTTGAATACACTTGATATCTGAAATTACTCACAATAAGAAATCCCAATTTGTGTCTTTATTGTTGTAACTTGTATTGAATAATCCTATAAAGGAGTAAACAGATTTTCATGGAAATTTCTTAGGAAAAAAAAAGAAAACAAGAACAATTTAACAAAGAAAGAAAAAAAATAATTAAAAGTGAGTTTTCCACAGGAAAACTGTCACTTTGGTGGAAATGAAACTTTCATTAGAAACCAGGACAATCTGTGTGAGGAGCAGGAGTAATTTGCCCCATGTTATCACAGTGCTAATCCGTAATATATCGGTTCAGTTCCTCAGGAATTATTCAAGTTTTCCAGCTTCCCAAGAAAAAAATTACATTTGTAGGTTTTCATCCTGTCTACAATAAGCATAAAAATTTAAATGAGAAAATGTACTGGCTTTTCCATTTTCTATACACTATATAACTTGGAGCAGCACCTACGGTGAGGAGCTATATGAGCAAATAGTGAAGGTCAATTCAAGTCTTAAAGCTCTCATTCAAATATTCTCTTCCACAACAACAGCAAAAGAAAGGTCTGTCTGAAGTAATTTAAAGCTCAGCTTTAGTTAAATGAGAAAGTATTAGTCTGTTTTCAGCTGCGTTAAACTGAGAGAAGAAGGAGAAAGCAAGTAACCTGATGAGATGGAGGAAAGATGATGAAATCTTGTTAAATGAGAGCATATAGTGAATGGGGCATTAGGCCTACAGCTTTTAGCAAACAGCTCCATGACCTAAACGTAGTTGTATACATCCATTATACATGACTAAGTTACTGAAAGTATTTTCTAGCTGGAGCTCGAACTGCTTTATTTGGACAAGAAGCTTGTATTTGATACATTTCTTTCTGGCCCAATGAACACCAATTATTGTACATGTATTTGCCATTATTAATTCTGAAATAATATTCTTTGTGTTTTCTTTAACAGTTGCAGAAAATAGTTGGTTTTTTTTTTGCTTCAGCAAGCACTTCTAGTAGTGTACTGAGCTGACAGAATAGCCATAAAATATGAACAGAGGTGAGAACACACCTTAAATTCATTTAAACCTTGAAACCTTCCCTCTCTGAATATTTGAGATGAGTGAAAGCTTGATTGAAACATTTCAGAGTAAAAGAAAATGCATTTATTCTTAGAAAATATTAGTGGTACAAAAGGATAACAATTTGGGGGGATGGGAGGTGTTTCAGCTTCATATATACAATTACTACTGTACACATGCTTGAACTATTCACATCATTTTAAGTAAATAATGAAGGAACACTGGGATCTCCAAGTGCTAAAACCAAAAACTCCAAACAAATGTATACCAAAACGTAGCCAAGCCTGAGTGAGAATGATGCATGCACATTGATAGTTAAAAACTGTCTTTTGCCTATGGTGTAATTTTTATTCTGAATACAGGTCATATGTGTTCCTGTAAAATTGTCTATATTCTTATGGGTGCATATTGTAATAAGCATTGCAAGTGAGTAGTTAAATGCGAGTCAAATGTAACTTTTCAATTAGATACAAATTGAAAACAAAACAAAACAAAATAATTACTCATCATGTCTGTCTCCTCATTGTAACTAGGGACAAGATGCAGTGGTAAACAAATCTGCAAGGAGGAGAATTTCAGGCTTCAAAAATTGAAGTTCCTATGCATACTCATGCTTTTTCAAAGCTGAGAAAGATTAGAGTTCAAAACCATACAGAATCCAGTGTTTAGTTTGAAAGAAACCAATCATTAATAGTAGCTATTTGGAATAAGGTTATGTGACTTCTTGTACAGATATGGTATTTTGGAGGTGAGGCTAAGGGAGGTAATGTTCATTCCTGTTAAGTTTAGATTTTCAAAGTTGTGATCCGACGCTTTCCAGCCATCGCATCATTTATGTCTCATGGTTCTCTATGGCCTAATAGGCCCAGAGAATTTAATTTCTTTGCTTCATGAATTCACAAATCCTAACATAGAATTCAAAGGGGGATTGTATTTATAATACTATATACCTGCCAAGGTTTTTATGCAATAGTCTTGCTTAAACAAAACAATTACATGGGAAATGATTTAGTGTAATATACTCCTATGGTTCTTCATAATGGATTGATGACAAATATTATTCAGGAGAGCCTGCTCATGAGGTTTGCCAGATGTAAATTCCTAGTTTAAAGTGTGTGAGTGTTACTTTTCTCTGACTGCTTCAAATCCCCACCAAGTGCCACTGCATGATGTTCTTACTGCTTCTTGATTTCCAGCCGGAGCTTGATTGCATCCAACTTGTGATGAGATAAACTCTAGGAGAATTTTAATTTTTCAGAATACTATCCATGCCTGAACTCATCTGGAACACCAAGAACTGCAATTAAACTAATTACATGTCTGGAAAGTCTGGCATTTTAAATTACGGCAAATAGGTAGAAATGTTTAGCTGAATGACAAGGTGTATACCACAATGCCTTCTCTTTCACTAACTGCAGTTTATAATGGCAAGATTTTAATGAGGTGATAAAGTTGTTCTCCAGTGCTATTCAACAATTGATGCTGTATTTAGAAGTCCATAAACTAGTATATCCAGCAAGAAAAAAGACATTAATTCTATTACATACTTTTCTTCTACATATATTGCAAGCAAGCTAGAAAAGACCATTGCATGTAAGACCAGCTAGAAAAGATTCTATTAAACAATGATGTCTACTAGGGTGAAACTAGAATTAGTTTTTTTCACTTCTATATCTTATTAAAGTTACATAGGTAAGCAAAATATTAAGACACTAGTCATGATATTAAGGACTTTAATAAACTAGAGACCATTTTCTATTGTTCAGGAAGTAAAATAATGCAAGAAAAGTACAAGTCAAAATCAAAGACAGTGCCAGGCATACATAGCACTGGTACAGGACAAGAGGATCAGACTCTTTCTCATTCAGCTTATAGTTGGTGGCAGTCTCCCAAATGCTGTCACTGTATTAGGGTTTGGGTTTTTTGGTTGTTTGTTTTTCCTCTTTAAAGCACAAATCAAGTCTATTCCATTTGCACGCACAAGATGTTCACATCTCCACTATAGCTCATAGCTGAACAGGCTTATCAGTATACAATTTCTGAAGACTTTGAAAGTGTGAGCTGACTATTTAGCAAGACATGAGTGGTGTGCCAAGAGCCTGAAGCATCAACTCTGAAAGTACAGGCTGCTTCGGTGATGACATGCAGAGTCCCAGATGCTGTTTATATGTTACTGCCCTCAGGGTAGCCTCAAGGCCAGCATTGCTGCCCATCTACCTTGTTTGCTTGTTGAATCACCCCAAAGGCTAGCTCTGGGGAAAATCCACTGGTATTCCTGGATGGTAATAGGAGTTTGCAATGTACCCAATCAATAGGCAATAACATTTTTATGGAGCCTTCAAATATTCAATTTGTCATTTCTAATGACATCAAGTAGGAAAAAAATATAACAGTGCAGAGATTATTCCTTGAAGGTGCCCTCAGGTCCTTCCTAAAGGGACTCAAAATATTTGCAGTGTTAAGGGAAAAAGGGATTTCTGGCAGCTTTAGCTTAGGTTGCAGACAAAACTTATAATGGATGACAAATATGTAAAACATCCTCTCATTCACAGCAAATCTGAAGTCTTTGCATTAGGTACAGTATAGAGCTATCCACAGAGTAGATGCTAGTAAAGTTTCACTAGTGTTTTAAAATATTTTTTTAAGACTGTAGTCACATCATCCAAAAACTGAGTCGTTCTTAATCCATTGATCAGGCATATATTCCTGGCCTGATAAATTATAGTACATAAGCTAACTTCAACCTTTAACAACATTTGAAACATGGGGGTAGCTTAAGCTAATACATTTTACTTCACAAATAAAATAGGAGCATGAATGGATCACTGGAGCTCACACAATTGATTGAATTGTAGTAACTTCTTTGAATTGCTCACTCACTCACACATGATGATACCAGAGCAAGCCACATACGTGCAGCAGCTGGGCACTCTGCTTTTGTTTTTTCCCATCTCTACCCTAAGTTGATAGGCCTGTAGTCACTTTTCTTCCCGTCTCCCCCTGTTTATTCTCTCACAAGTGAAAAGCAACTAGGTTGTTTCACATTGTTTCTTCTGGAAAGCTTGCAAGGGTCAGAAATACACATGAGCTTGAACCAAGGAACAGGGAACTGGAAGTGTGCTCTGTGTAGTTATGCTTCCCAAGGCAACAGCTAGTTTGAAAAAGACGAACACATGAAGCTGATCACCACACTGGTTCCCTTCTTCCCTTCCCTACTTCTCCCTCTTAGCATCATAACAGGAGGCGGCTCTGAATTTAAACAAGACATAATTTCAAGAGACAGTCTTCAGGCTGAGCTCTTCGTAAAACAACACTAAAAAATACAGAGATCAAACCCAATCATTCATAGAGCTTCAGAAGAGGAAAACTTGTTCTTTAATGAAAGATTATTTTAGAGCACAGGCCTCCATCAATTAGAACATTCTGTGGTGAGTTTACAGTGTGAGACAATAACGGGATTGTTAGTTTGTTTTTTCTCTGAGTTTATCACATCTGGAATGCATTATTTGCACCATTGGATTTTTCTTTTTTTTTTTTTTTTTTTTTTTTTCCATGTGTAAATCACAGAGGATCAAATAATCAAGGCATAGTATTTTAGAAAATATTGAACTCTTTCATCCTGGTCATAGAAGACTGATGCAAAGTATTATACAGTGAAAGGAAAAATGTGAGGAAACAACCATATTACAATAATTAAAAAATATAGTGATCCTAGAAGATGACCTTTTAAAAACCTTAAATTTGAAATTCATAAAGTAAATTACATTGCTTTTAATGAGTCTTAAAAAAATTGAGAATTTTAAAGGATTAGAGTACCAATAAGTTCTTCCAGTGCTGCAAAAATATTGGAAACTAAATCAATTAAAGAATGGAGATAGCCTAATGTCAGTCCCAAGGAATTTCATGGTATGATTAATTTCGGACTCTGACAAAAAATATTTAGAGACATAAATAAATAAAAAATATTTATTTAAAATTGCCATCTATTGTGACAGTTCTCAAAAGTTTAAATATTGCCCAAGATATTTGATCTCTATTTTTCTAAGCAATATATGTCTGGTTAATAAAGGCTACTATTGTGGTATAGAATATTTCAGTATTTCTAGGGTATCTGACCTAGCACAAAAATGACTCTTGATTTAAACTTACAGTATTTGAAATTAAGAGCATATAAATAATTTACCTTTTAAATGACTTATTGGGGGCTCTAAAGCTGTAAGTATTACAAAGGAGATATTTATAAGTACTTCCAGTTAAGTGCCCTCTAGTACATTCAGTCAATCTTTTTTATAAATAATCTATACAATGATACTGAAATCATTATGATCAAATGTATAGATAACAGATTGCAGGTTCAATAAATATCAAGGTGCAAGACAGCTACAAAAGTGCTTAAAGCTCTTGAAGAAATGGTTGCTTTTCTATTAAAAGCCATCCTGTTAGATTTTATCTAGGAGTCTATATTTACACAACTGCATGCTTAGCCTTGAAAAGGAGTGAGTCAAAGAAGGATTTAGTGTTTATACTAGATGATTGTCTCATTACATATTCTTAGTGCAATGCTCAGTAAAATTTGCCACAGAAAATCCTATAAAAGTGAAATTATCTTGCTCCACAGTGTCAGTAAGACAGAAATTCCTAGTAGTGATGATAATTAATGCTGATACAGATTATCACTGAATACTGCAGCTTCAATATTACTTGGAATCTCTCAAGCAAAACTTGTGTATATTTTTTAAGAGATCCTCTGACTCAGGTTTGAGGCATTCTTCAGCCCTCAAAGGATGACAAAAGCAGCAACATCTCTCTGTTTAGCTCTAAAGGGCTGTAAATATGAGCATTAATTCCTCTTCTTTCTCCCCCACCTCAGTTAATTTCCATTCTGAGTGAAAACTGCAAGTATGTTTAATACTTCCATCACCATTTTTATTTGGGTGGGTTTTAATATCATTGAAGGTGTCCTGAATGTAAATGACCAGTCAAGTCTCTATTTGGCTCATTTAGTTGCCTTTTTGATGGCCTCACTAATCACACCTGACTAGTTTCACAATCAAGGATTATGTCCAAAAAACAACCAACTGTATTTAATTTACTTCTATGTAATTTCTTTGTCATCATCATATCACTGACATAATAACTGCACAGCTGGTGCAGCCGGATCTGTTCTGGCCACCTTTCTGCTTGATCTTTGAGCCCAGACACTGGTACATGGCCTCAGGATTTAATTTCCCTTTCAGGAGCAAAAGGTGTTCTATCCCAAATGTTTTATACTGCTGGTTCCTCTACTCCCATATTCAGATTTAAAATCCCATTCACTTTGAACGTGAGGACAGAAAATTATTTCTTCAACTGACCTCATGCAAGTAAAATTCAGAAATACTCTATTAAATTGTAGAGCTAGAAGAAATGTATTAAGTAAGGAAAAGAACATTAGAAATTCAGATAGCTTAACCAGATTTATTTGCAACTGCATTTGCAATTGTCCTGACAGTTTAGATACCACTCAAACATGGCTTCCCTCAAGGTTTGGATAGTACCAGGGCCTAATTTCAAACCAATGTATATGTGTGGCCCTGGTACACACACAGCATTATTAGGGTGATTAATTTACTCTGAAAGAAATACCTTTGCCTATACAGTAGGCAAAGTTCTTAAAATGCTCTTTAGCTTACTATTTTGTTAATATGTAATGTGACAAGACCAGTATTCAAATAGAAACAAATTAATTTTATATATATATATATATATAAACAAACTTTTAATTTAGTTATTCTAGAATACAGCAAGGTTAACAGAATTATACTGAAGCTATTACAACTGAAATGAAAATAAAAGGTATTTTTATGCTGCAGCTTTAGAGACTTAGTGTGAACAGTATTCAAATGACTTTCTAACTTGATAAATTTGCAGACAATATGTTCAATGTAATACTATAAAATGTGCTTGCTTTTTCTCTAGGCTTCATACATCTGCTTTATGGTTTGCTTTAATAGCAAACATTTTTATTGTTGAGGTGTGTAAGAAATATGACAGACCACATCCTGCAAGGTGTGAGGAGGAACAGGCTCTGTATGAACAGAGGAGATAACCTCTATAAAACTAGAATGCTGGGGCTCCTTTGTCTTCAATTATGACTTGTTTCCCTGTGGCAATCCATTGATAATTTGCCTTCGGGGCAAATATTCATTTATGAACAATGTCCCAGCTTTTGTCATAGGACTCATCTCACTTGATTCAATATTTCTTTGCCAGTGTTAACAAAATTCTATTACTTTGGTGAGATCAGATGCATTTGTGGCCTACATTACGTCAAGAGCTGAATTTCTGTTCTTATTAGGGCATTAGAGGAAGGTGATTGTTAGGCTAAATATATGACCCATGCAATAAAAATTATTAACTTCTTAACTGGAGTGTTTTAAGATCTTTAATATACAGAAGCAGGCATCCAATTCTACATAGGAACTTAAATACACTGTATACGGAGTTTACATAACCAGGCTTTGATAGCCAAACAGGTGGCTTCTATGAGAAGATACCAGAAGCTTCCCTTGTGTCAGAAAGATTCAGTTCCAGCCATCTTCAAGATGGAGCCACCACTGGCCAAAGCTGAGCCTGTCAGTAACATTGGGTGCACCTTTGAGATAACATATTTAAGAAAGGGTAGGAAATGTTGCACAGCAGCTGTGAGAAAGGAGTAGGAAAATGTGAGAGAAACAACTCTGCAGATACCAATGTCAGTGAAGGAGGAGAAGGTGCTCCAGGTGCTGAAGAAGAGATTCCCCTGCAGTCTGTAGTAAAGACCATGATGACACTCATTGTCCTTCTGAAGCCTATGGAGGGCCATGGTGGAGCAGACACCCACACTGAGGCCTGTGGATAACCCTGTAACATAACAGGTGGACATATCCTGTGACCCCATGGAGAGCCCATGCCTTAACAGACTCCCGGCAGGAACTGTGGCCCATGGTGATGAGCCTACACATGAGCAGGTTTGCTGGCAGGACTTAATGCTGGGTAGGGGACCAATACTGAAGCAGCGTGTTCCTGAAGGACTGCACCCCATGGAAAAAAAAAAAAACAAAACATGCTGGAGCAGTTCTGGAAGGATCAACATTGGAGCAGGTCATGAAGGACTGTCTCCTGTGGGAAAGACCACACACTGGATCAGGAAAAAAGCATGCAGAGGAAGGAGCAGCAGAGATAAAATCTTATGAACAGACCACAACTCCTGTTCCCCACCCACATGCTCAGGGGGAGGAGGCAAAAGAGTGGGGAACATAGTTGACCCTGCGAAGAAAGGTGGGGTGGGGTGGAATGAAGATGTTTTGTGTTTTGTTATTATTTCTCACTATCCTACTCTGTTTGCAAGTGATGGGTAACAAATTAATTTTCCCAAGTCAAGTCAGTTTGGCCCATCTATTTTGCTGGTAACCTCCCTGTTACCTTTTGCTGGTAACTGGTAATCTTCCTGTCCAAATCTCAACCCATGAGCTTTTAATTGTATTTTCTCCTCTTGTGTTGATGGAGAGGGAGTGATAGAGTGTCTTGGTGGTTACCTGATAGCCAGCCAAGGTCAACCCACCATAAAGAAAAGCTCTCACTTTCTTTTAGAAAGGCCTAGTGTTTGCTTTTCTAGTTAGATGCACTCCATACCGACCTATTTTATCAGTTGCCTCTTACAGTGGGCCTCCAGAACTGAATTTGTGATTCACTAAGTGACAAAACACAAAAGGGAACATAACCCTATAACTCAACAACTGAAGAACTCAACTAGTTTCTGTCTTCATCATTATATTCCTTGAAGTGTTTCATAAAACACTTCAAGATTCCTTGAGACTCCTAAAAAATATTTTGTCTTTTCCACACGGACCTTAGGGCTTAGGTTCCATTCCAAAATAGAAAACAGGCACTCATCAAATCAGTTAAGCTGAGTTTAGGAGCCTAGTTCAAGACCGATTTGAGAAAATACCAGGTAACCTACAGTCTGAGATACTTTGGATGCCTGAAGTGTAATTTAATTGCCAGTATATTTGTAGTTAGTACCAATTTGGATATGGTAGTGTCTCAATTATTTTCTGTTTGCCATTCTAAAAGTGTGCTGATGTCTTGTAGCTGATATTGTGTATCATATCTACCAGGTCTGAAATAATATGGTCTTCTGTTGACCACTTGCTCAATATAGAAGAATATTAACATTAAGAGACAAACCAGCAACCAAAGTTCTCCCTCCACTCTTAAATCGTACACCAACAATTCAACATGCCAAACCACTGCAGGGAGGAATAAGCCAATACATTCACTCAAACCACAGGATGTGCAGAAGTGAGCAAGCTGACTTCAGAATCATGCCACAGTAGATGGAACCAGCCAGACAAGGTGTCCAATCACACAGTAGTTCCCCAGAGAGAGACTAATCATCTTGTCCCACTGTCCTGGGAACTCAACTATGAAGAGTTAGGGAGCCCTTTGAATAACCACAATCCCCACACAGCACATGCAATGCATAGAGAAACCTCCCAACCACACTGCAACCAGAGTCAACTCTTACAAAAGTGGCTTCTTGCCCCATCTCCACATGATGAACACCTGGTGGTGTTCTCTTCATCAGTTCCCACCGAAGGCTGGCCAGACCCTGGGTTAAAACCTGTCAGGAGGGTTTTTCTTGCCTGATTCTGGACATCGTTTGCCGTTACCGACACCCGATCCCCGGGATAGCTGCCACCCAACCTCTACCATTGGGTACCATCACAGACACTGGCTTCAATGTGAAGGATGCTGCAAATGGCGTTTATTGCGCAGCTGCAATTGCTTATATAGCACAAGCCACGCCCACAAGGCCCCTCGTGGGCAGTCTGAGCTTTCCGTTACATTGCGAGATCTTCCGCACGCCGATCCCTGCCTAGGGCGGGCTCTGCTCACCACAACAATCGTTGATATGCCAACCCCCGTTCAGGGCTGGGGGCTTAAACCTCAGCAGTTCAGTTGGACAATAGGATATCTAAAAATAGGAGATGAATATTTTTCTGGGAAACTGAATTCTACTTCAGTGACTTGAGAGAAACTTCTCCGTCCACGTGAAGTTATATTAGTAGGATTCTAAAGTTATGTACTGATCCTTGCTAATCAGTGGAACATTTGGATCATAGTGACCCAGAGATTTCAGCCTCCAGAAACAGATTTGCTCAAATCATGCCTACCTCACTAACACTTAAATAAAGGATAACAATCTTTGAGCAGACCCTAGATAAGCCACTAAGTCTTCCTCATATTTGAAAATTTACCTTTTTATTCACCTTCAGCGAGTTTACAGGTGGTATTAAACTGTAAAGAGTAGCTCAACAAAGAAAAACCAAAGGGCTGTGTTGCCATTCAGAAAGACCTCTGCAGGCTAAAGAAATAGGCCAAGAGTAACTTCATAAAGGTAAAAATGAATAAAGAGGAACACAAAGTCCTGTACCTGTGGAAGAGTAAACCCACACACGAGTAAATGCTGGAGGATGACCGTCTGAAAAACCGCTTTGCAAAAAAGAATCTAGTGGCCCTGGTGGACAGCAAGCTGGCCATGAGCCAGAAGTGTACCACAAAGGCAAAGGCAATATCATCCTAGGCAACAACAGACAAAGCATTGTTAGCAAGTTGAAGCACTCAGCCCTAATGAATGTGTCCAGTTCTGGGCTCTTCAGCACAAGAGAGTCATGGACATACTGGATAAAGTTCAGTGAAGGACCACAAAGATGATTAAGGGGCTGCAGCACCTTTCATATATGGAGAGTCTAAAAGACCTGCAACAGTTTAGACTGTAAAAGGGAAGGTTCAAGGGCCTGACAGTGGGGGTGAGATCTTAGCAAAGTTTATAAATACCTCATAGGAGGGAATGAAGAAGAGGGAGACAGACTCTTCCCAGTGATGCCCACTGATAGGAAAAAGAAGCAGTGAACTCAAATTGAAACACAGAAAATTTCATATGAGCGTAAGACTAAACTGGTCAAATACTGAATGTCCAGGAAGGTCGTGGAGTTTGTATCTCTGGAGATATTCAAAACCTGACAGAACAGAGATCTGGGCAAGCTACTCTAGTTGGCCCTGGTCTGAGGAATGGATTTTGAGTCCATGGTATCCAGAAGCCCCTTCCAATCTGAACTGTTCTGTGATTCTATGATCCTGTGATTTAGGTACTTAACAGTGGACTTTTTGAACTGAATCAAACAAAGCCTTAAGGGAGAATGAACATTTTCTTGCTGCCAGTTCAACTTCACTCAGTTCACAGAGGAAGTTTACCTTGCTGTTTGACCAAGCATCTATGTTTTGGAACTGGTTTTGTGGAAATTAAGGAAATCTGTCAAGAACTTAATTTATTTACATTGGACAGTGTCACGAACCAAGGGATGGAAATC